>NW_026623834.1:226873-237554 GCF_030028575.1 Malurus melanocephalus | reverse complement strand
TTTTTTTTTTTTTTAGAAAAATCCCTCTTAGCGATGAAGGCTCATTTCCAACATGCACCCTTCAGGACTCTGGAGCTGGAAAACTGAGCTAAATAAATGCTGAGTTCTTCCTCCAGCGTCTTTCATTGCAAGAGTGGGGCCAGTTCCTGCCAAATTCGGGGAGGGGGAAGGCGGGCTGGGGTTTCAAGGGAATGCCAGCTCCAGGAATCAAGTGATTATGTAAAACTCATAGCTCTCATTTAAATTAAAAACAAGCTTTCARCCCTCGTGATGGTGGATAAAATTGATTTAAGGATAAAAATTGACTTGGGCAAAAAACTACTTCACATTTATTATTATTTTCCAAACTGTGTGATTTTTCTGGAGAATCAGCATCGATCCTTCCACATTTAGCAGTGAAGCAGGTCAGCTTCAGGAGTTCTCCATCAGGGAAGCTTCTCCGAGGGCTCCCACTCAGAGGCATAATAGAGATGTCTAACATTTTGCATTAAAACTTTGAATATCTGAGCTCCACTGATCTGTGCCCTTCCTGATTTACACACCCCCTKAAAGGGCTGGTTTTCCTCTCTCCCTGTTTTAACAAATACTCAACTGACATGTCACATTATTAGAGCTTCATTATTTTTATAAAACCTTCCCAAGTAGAGTGACTGCTATATTACGAAGTATAAATAATTAAAGCTAAACGAGAGATGTCAAAATAATGGAACAAAGTGTATTTTATGATGCATTATTCTGGCTTGTTTATCCACAAAATTCAGTAATTAGTAAGCAGCCTCTGAGTCATTAGCAAGGTTTGACTGTATTATTATCTTTATTAATTATCATAATTATTGTATTTCTTATATTGTGGAGTCATTGCTAGCAGCTTTGCAGTTAAGGCAGAATTGACTTTCCCACTAAAAGCAGGATTTAACTCCGTTGTTTCCTACAAAAATGAACTCATTTCGTCACCAAACGTGCAGCATCTCCCCRGCAGATACAACCCGATTTATTTCCRKTRCCTGAGACACCCCATGGCCCCTTTCAGACCACTTCAAAGCTCATTTTTTTCCCACTGAAGCCCCATTTTCTCCTATTTATGCCACTCAATCCTGTCAAACTTTGCACATTCATCTGCCTCTGTCAGACCTCGAATGGAGACTGATCTGAAACAACACCCGGCGTCACAAAGCGTTATTGCTATTAATACACAGAATGCTTTTATAGATACATTTATATATACATTTAAATATACATATATACAAATATGTGCCAGGGAAGCTGGCAGGGGGAATGCTCCACATCAATGGAATGATGTTCTCACAGCTCACCTCGTGAGCTTCTGATCCTCAGACTGTCAGGAGAAGAACACAACCAGTGGAGCCATGGCCTGGGGAGCCACAGGTGCCTCCAGGGTTCTCTGCTCCTGCATCAGCAGCTCCTGCCCCTGCCCAGCCTCTCCAGGAAGCCTCCACCTTGTGTCTGCTGCTGAATCCTCCTTCAGCCTCTTTCTCCCCGTGTTTCAGTGTGTTTTGTCCAACCCTAACCCTGAGCAAATGGGGTTCTAGCAGGAGATGCAGATTTGTGTGACCCTGTAGGGTCAACAGTGCACCATGGAGGTGGTCTAAGGGCTGGAGCTGCTCTGGGACAGATGGGGATGTCCAGCCTGGGGAAGAGAAGGGTCCAAGGGGATCCTGGAGCCTCTTCCAGTGCTGAACAAACCCTATAAGAAAGGTTGGGACAGACTTGCTGTCGGGGTTTGTTGTGATAAGACGAAGGGTCAAGACTTTGGGTTTTGTCCAAGTGTCCAAAGGTGACAGGAACAGTCTGGGATGGCTGAACGGAACCAGCAAAACCACTGGAGCTGCAGCAATCCCAACAGGGCCAAGCCAAGCAGCCAAACAGCTTGAAAACACCAGATCTTTTCCTTCCTTTTCACAKCTGAGTCCCTCAAACCCCAGAACGTCTGCAGCTGCTTTGGCTGGGCGGCTGAAAGAGGAGCTCCCAACATGACAACTCACATTTCATGCCTAACRTTAGCCCTGCAACACAAACAGCAGAGTGTGATTATCTCAGCAATCCCATTTAAGCCACACGGGCTCCTCACAAAGAAGGGAAAACTCTACAGTGAGTATTTCTAAATATTAGGCTAAACCTGAACAATCATCATTTCAAAGGCACCTTTCAGAAGCAGGAAAAAGTCTCCAAATCTATCAGTTTCATTATTTGTTTCAAAGCAGTCCTCCTCCTCTCAACAAACCATCTAAAAAGCCTGCTGAAATGATTTTAAAGATAATTTAGCACAGTGCCGTTTATTACTTTAAAATACTGATATCATTTTCCCCACTGTATTATGCAGCTATATTTTGACATTTTAGTCTTATCCCCAGTTTATGTCTGAGAGTGATTTAATTCCGAACTCCACTCCTCGTTCCCACTTGGAAGTAGAGGGATCTCTAAATATTCAGTAGTTTTCAGTGGTCATAAAAAATGCTGAACAAATGGATAAAGCCAATTGCCAATAAACACAATGCAAATGTGTACATTTAAATGCAGTGAAATTGGATTAATTAAATCCACATTGCATCTGGATTTAYATGTAATACAAAACAAAATTAAATGCAGCTCTAAGGCTTCCTGTGACTTTAAAATGGGGYTGATTGAAAGCATCTTTGTTTACCTGTGTGGGCTCTGGGTCAGGAACTGTGCTGGTAAAYAGAAACATTCCCAATGTAGATAAGCTCGATTTGACCCACAAATCAAGGTTACGAATTTGGCATTTCATGTCATTTAAAATCTAATGTAAAATTGCATCTCTCTGCTAACAAAACAGATGGTATTAGGCCTTCTTTTTGGCATTGGGTTTTGGTACCTGTCCAAAAAATCTTCTTGACATCCTTTAAATGCAGCTATTTAACCACCTGTCACTTTGCTTTAGATGCCCATTGAATTTCTGACAGGAAAAACATTATTTTGTCTACACGTTATTCCGTGACACACGAAACGTAGCACACACACAGCAAAGTTTACACATTGTGTGAAAATCTCTTTAAAAAAAAGAAGGGAGTCGTTACATGCTACTGAGGCAATTACTCCRTAATTAATGTCATTGATAGGATAAAACATTCCAGAAACCCAAATATAACAAAACAAAACAAGCTCAAACATGACAGARGATGCTCACAACGTCGACTTTAAATTTTCTTCTGCCCAAGCGAAAACATCTCATCTTTGGTCAAATACCAACCTGGCTGATGCATATGAGCAAATAATTTCCCCCTCCAAAAAAAATAAATCTCCATAAACATGAATATGCTAAAGACAAAAGGTCCCAATACTGTAAAATATATCAGTATCTTCTCATGTTCAAGTGCTTGGATACCTTGGTGCATCAGATCTTGGAACTGTTCTTCATGGAATCATGGAATGGTTTGGGCTGGAAAAGGCCTTAAATCATCTTGTTTGTCGCTGCCATGGCAGAGACACTTTCCACTATCCCAGGTTGCTCCAAGCCTTGTCCATCCTGACCTTGGACACCTCCAGGGATGGCACAGCCACAGCTTCTCTGGGCTTTTTGCTGATAATCCTCAGGATTCTTCCAAAGGCCACAAGTATTTGTTTTTGCTAGCCGATGGTTCCAGAACTTGAGGTGAAATAATTTCATTAATAAAGGCAGGGAGAACCTTGTCCTTAACCTCACCTTCTCATACCCATACCCAAAGCTGCTCCTGATTTTTTCGAAGCATCAGAGCAGACCCCACCCTCCAGGAAGGATGGAAAATGAATTTACTTTCCTTTGGGAGGCAGCTGCAGGTGGCTTCCTTGAAATCCCTGACCACGGGCTCTGTGCTCACATCTGTCCCAAGTTTGCATTTGACTTTGGTCATTATTTGCCTGTTTGGCTGCCTGGGATCCTCGTTTTTCAGGGAGGTGTAACAGCTTTTCTCCTTCCTCGTGCTGCTCCATGGGAGGAAAATACTCTGCATGTTCTGTGTTTGCTTAAACCTGACCTGGCCAAGGATGTTCCTGTAAATTTGGGGCATCAAGATAGGGGTGACTGTACAGGAGAGAGGAGCTTTTGGTCTGGGGAGGAGGGAGGGCTCAGGGCTGGATCCATCTGGGGGATTTTGAAACAGTGCTGCGTTTGGAAAATGTGAYATTTCCACAGGTAAACTGTGAGCAAAGAATAGGAGTGCATGGCCAGGAGCAGAAATACATCTCACTCAGGGTTTGCAAGCTTTACCCCAAATACAAACAGGAGAATTGTGGGAATAGAGAGGCGAGCGAGCTCTGTCACCCTTTGGGGAAGGAGTCATGGGATAACCCAGGAGTTTGGGAARGGACAACAATCCAGCCCACAGATCCAGTCAAAGGCTGTCCCTTGACCAAGGAGGACACACCAAGGTCCTCATGGTCTCTTCACTCACCTGCTTCCCAATGGAGGGATTTTTACTGTGTGAAAAAACAATAAATTCACATCGGCTTCCCACTTTTCGCCCACGTGGAGAGAGGGAGCTGCGATCAGCCCCAGATCCCATCCTCAGCCAGGCAAATTCGGAGCAWCTCCATTTCCCAGGTGTGGGACACTGAGTTAGCAGAAACCTTCTTCACTGTTACAAAAAACACTGGAAACAATTTGTCAGGGTCTTGTGCCACTTGTATAATAGAGGAAATTAATCCCAGGTGCCTCCCCGGCCGCTGCCAAGAGAATTACACCAGAGATGAATTTGGCTTCATATCTTTAATTTTACTGTGCAGTCGCCGAGAAGAAGTATTGCTTTTGATTTCAAGGATGTCACACACTGTGACCAAGTTTAACAGTTTCTTCAGTTTCTTCCTCCTAAAGTAAAGGAGTCATTTCTTATAACAGCACTCGGAGTGAGTGTCTCGGGCTCACGCTCGGAAAGTGAAGCAATTGAATCATCTCGTCGGTTCATTTTGAGGGGTGAAGCCAACGCTCCCCTCCTCTACCCAGAAAATTAATCTTTCTCAGAGCAGCTCTCRGGCTCCTCAACTCAGAAGAGAGTGACTTTTGTTTTATGAATGATCTCCTGAGCCTGCAATAGTTGGGTTTTCTCTAAACTTATTCAGTATTTTGACAGTGCAAGGGAGCTCCTGTGCTCACCGTCAGCCCAGGGAGAAGATTGGCAGCTGATCTTCAAAATTAATTCTTTTTTATTTTTTAAAGCTAGTTTCCCATGGCTTTGCTTTGCCAAGGTGACAAGGAAAAAAAATCAATTGTGAGATTTGCCAATTGATCTAGGATTAAATGTCAAAATGCATTTTAGCTCTGTTTCATTGCTGTGTTTTCTTCTTGTGTTTCCAAGTCCCCACTTTTGCCTTCGCCCAACAAATCATGGCTGGGTATTTCGGGGCAGGGTGGGAATATCCCAGGGCAGSCTCTGAGCTGAAGTGCAGCACATGTGCTACACTTTAAAACTGTTTTTGCCTGTATTCCCACACACRAAGACAGGCTGCACCCCTGCTTGACAGCCCAAAATACATCTCAAGAATCAAGGCTAAAATTACATCCCAGCTTCCACTTGCTATATATACAAATTACACATTCCCAGTGACAGAAAGTTACCTTTTTAAAAACAAAAATGTTAATGACGCTGGAGATGATCAGAGGTTTTTAGCTCTTTCAGCCTGACCTGGGATGACTCCTGCTTGCTCAGATGGTTTGCCATCATCCTTGCAGGGCTAATGGAGTGAGGGAGAGGGGAGGCTCGACACAGGTCTGACATTAGGCATTTGTAATGGCATTGCTAAAGCGTTTCAGAGGCTGAAGCTTTGAACATGAAAAGGAACTCTGACTGCCCAGGCTTTTGGCAGCCTTCCTCCAGGGTTTCTGCTGCCCATGGAAATGCTGGTTGGTGTTATTAGCTGAGCAGGACAAATAATGGATTTTCGTTTCAATGTTAGAATGAAAGACTCCAGCAATGGAGGGGAGGGTGCAGGGGATTGTCATGGGTTAACCCCAAAATGTTCTGTCTGAAACAGAAYTTCCAGCTCAGTGTCAGGTTACTTCCTGCCCTCTCCATCATGAGATAATTACATTTGTGTGGAGACAGAGGCCTTCCTTCCGAGTGAAAACTGAAAACGGCTCCATTTAAAAATGTGAAATGAGATATTTTGAATATTTTCAATTTGTTTCCCCCATCTCTGTTTCTCCACAGTAAGAAGTTGCAGAATTAATACAAATCACCAGCTGGTTAACCTTGGTAAGTCCAGTTTTCACTAAGAAGTGTTGTGGGGTGAGCTTTGTCTGGTTCAGRCTCAGCTGAAGACACCTCAGTGCTCAGCTTTCACCCTGGTGAAATACAACCCACACTCTTCCTCCCTTTAGTCTGTGCCCCTTTTCCTCCTCCCCTACCCCTGCAGCTGCCCTGGGTGCCCTGTTCTCCATCCTGCCTTTCTCTGCTGCCTCCTCTCCTTTACTCCTTTGGGCTGGAGTTCCACCCTGYCCAGCTTCTCTGTGTTATTGTGCAACATTTCCCCCAAAATCAATGCAGCATCACAGCACATGACAAAGTTTCTTTCTTTGTTTCCTGRATTGTGCACGTTTTGTAGAAAACTGGTGCATCACAGATGTTATACAGCTTCCTCCATGCTGGGTTTTTGCTTTGATTCTCAATAAACTTCATCCCAGATTATGCCCATTTATCATTATTTTCCTCTACACAGTTTAAAAAGGCAAAGATGAGTCCCTGAGCAAGGCAAACAGCCTGGAATCATCTGGCTGAGCCCCTGAGTCCATCCTTGGGATCAAATCAAAATACAACTTTCAGGAAGCCAAGCCCCACCACTCCAGCTCCTGTTCTGGCCACTTCAGCTTCCAGGAGGGTTTGCTCTGAGACACAGCGGGGACTTGGTGTGATTCTGGGGGAAGGTGGGGGGATGATGAAAATCAGATTTTAGAGGGAAATTAAGCAAAATGTAAACGAGCATTGGCTCCCATCAAGCAGCAAATGTGTGTGCCACACTCAGGAACGCCCAAACTCCACCCGTGCTGAGGCTCTGACACATCCAGACATTCCCTGTGCCAGCACTGCTGGAGGATGTCACACYTGAAGGCATCACTCCAAAAAGCTTCTGTGTCCTGGGGTGAGCAGCAGGCACAGGGAGGGGATTGTCCCCTTCTGCTCCACTCCCAGGACACCCCACTTGTAGGACTGGTATAGAGTGGGCCATGGAGGGTCAGAGAACCACAAAGATGCTCCAAGGACTGGAGCCAGACTGGGAGAGCTGGGGGTGCTCAGCTGGGCAAGAGAAGGCTCCAGAGACACCTCAGAGCCCCTTGCAGAGCATAAAGGGGCTCCAGGAGAGCTGGAGAGGGACTGGGGACAAGGGATGGAGGGACAGGACACCGGGAAGGGCTTCCCACTGCCAGAGGGCAGGGATGGATGGGATATTGGGAAGGAATTGTTCCCTGTGAGGGTGGGGAGCCCTGGCACAGGGTGCCCAGAGAAGCTGTGGCTGCCCCTGGATCCCTGGCAGTGCCCAAGGCCAGGCTGGACGGGGCTGGGAGCAGCCTGGGATAGTGGAAGGTGTCCCTGACCATGGCAGGGAGTTGAAACTGAAAAATATTTAAGGTCTCTTTCAACTCAAACCACACTCTGATTCTCACCCTGATATTCCTGGGGGAATTTCAGGGGTTCCCACGTTACACTGGCACAACTGGCACTCCCCATGTTCCCATCAATGCTCCAGGGGGAAGTGCCCTGGGTGCACAGGCTGTGCAGCCCCTGCTCACTCTCTGCATCCATGGAATCCATGGAGAAAGTCAGATTTTTACCCCATGGGATCACCRTAACAAAACACCAGTGAAACAAAACACTGGTCATGAGCTGGGCAGAGGSAGGGATCCTCTACAAAATAAATTAAGATTATTTATTTCTTTATTTATTTTCAAGCAGATTAAATAGTTCCGGTGAGTGAGTTAAGACAGAAATAAAAAAGGAGGTTTTTCCCTGTGGCTGCAATTCCAGGCTCTGCTGAGGGGCCGTGGGTTGGGCTGTCCTGGGCCATGGCAGCCCCAGTGCCGTGATGCAGAGCAGAGCCCACATCTCCGGAAATTCATGTTTTCCCCTGAAAGGGGAGAGTCTCGAGATTTCAAACAAACCTTTGCCAGCTGACTGTGCAACTAAAGAAAACACTGATGTAATTCAATGAACAATGAGGAACCCAAACTTAGCACAATGATCATTCTGGCTTTGTTTTCGGTTTCAGCAGCTCTGCACAACATTGATTACATTCACAGGGGCCACGTTTGCAGAAACCAAGGCCTGCAAGGCAGTGCATTCTTCACTTGTGGGAAGAACACACCCCTGCTCCCTGTGAGCAGATTTTAGTGAGGTGAATCCCACCTGCATGAATTAAATCAGTTTGAGGGGCTGCAATAGCTCTGCTTGTCCCCCTATTCCTTCCATTCTCGCTCTGAACAAGCTGGTTGAGTTTCAGGTGTCCCTGCCCACGGCAGAGGGGTGAATGAGATGGGCTTTAATGGCCTTCCCAACCCAAATCATTCTGGGATTTTGTGATTCCTCACAAATGCAGCCCCAGATGATGCYCAGAGGTCCAGCAGTACCCTCAGCACACAGGTCCCCACTCTCCTCAGGGACAGAGAGCCCTGGGCAGGAGAAAACGYATCACTGGGGCATTTTCAGGAATAAAACACTTGGGCTCAGCAATGCTGAGCGTGGCTGCAGACCCTGGCCACTAAACCCAGAGTAAATTAAGAAACTCAGAACTAAGAACAACCTGTTTGGGTTTTTTTTTTTTTTTTTTCTTAGCAAAGAAATGTTTTTCCCTGTCAGTTTTTAAATAGGGGCTAAACCTGATAACGTATCTTTCAATAACAATGGAATCCCTGCGTGAGTTTCTTTTCCCTGCCTGGTGAAACAGAGCTCCCAGCCTGGCCAGCCATGAATTGTGCTATTTCAGGTGCTCCTATCAGTACTGAAGACATGGCATAAGAGGATGTGAGAATGATGGAAAAAACCCTCYATACATTATTTCTTTTTAATATTTAATTCCATAGATTTTTGTCCCCTTCTGCTAATCTTTCCCTGTCTCTCAGCTGAATGCAAGTTTGAGATCATTGGGAGAGGAAAACAGTCACACTGTGGGCTCTGAGCCAGTGTCAAGGGCTCAAAGCAGGTTGCCTTGTGGAGATAAATAATTTGTTTGGAGATGGGAAACAAWGACAACAAATGAGAGCAGAGCAGCACCAGCCCTGAGTTAGGTTGGTTATGTCACAGACACTGCTTGGGAAAGATCTCAGCTCTCCAAAACCATCATCAGCTCAGCAATCAGGGATGGTCARATGTGTAACAAGAGCAGCAGTGGTCGTGGGATGAGACACTGAACAGAAAAAGTCGTTTTGCCAGTGCATAAATTCCTGCTGYGCTGTCTTCGTAAATATTGCAGGCAGCCCTAATGTTCCCCTTTCAGAAAGGATATTGGAGAACTGGAAAATTTATTGAGACAGGTTTAAAGCATCAGAGTTGTGAGCTGCTTCCATAGGAGCAGCTCCTAATAGGATAGATAGATAAGTAAGTATTTTTGCTTGGAGAAGAGACTGTTGAGKGAGTTCTGACACAGGCTCCTAAAACCATGAGAAAGATGCTAAGGAACAACTGTTTTATTAACTGTTTTTGCAATGGAAAAAACAGTAGGCATCAGCAGCATTAAATTATCTAAAAATAAGTAGTTGTTCACCCCRTATGAAATTAAATTGTGGAACTCACTGCCGTGCTGGGGGAGCAAATGTGCAGGTGGGTTGGGAAGGGACGAGTYCCTGAAAGCAATCAGATATGACATCAGGATGTCTCCATATTCAGAATTCCCTGAGTCTGAGATAACAGCCTTGTGAAATGTCATTCAGTACAAGCTCTGTCTCTTTTCCAGTTTTCTCAAGCAGTCATTGGTGGAGATGGGATATGAGGCTGTATGGATAGCTGGAAAACATTTGTGGATTTAAAATCATGAAACCAATAGGARGAATTTTGCTGATATGGGCCCTGACCTCAAAGTGAACACAAGGTGATCAACTCCAGCAAGCTCTGGCTTCAAGAAAACAGGAGCCAAGCAATGAATGTGGGAAAGTGTTATAAAAATACAGATTTTAGTGTTATCAATGAATGATGAGTTGTTCATTAATAACCATTTGAGAAATACTTGCATCAGAGCTGATCCAAAACGATACAAAAATATTTGTGCTCAGGCTGGTTCTCTAGGTGAATATCAGCACATCCACAGAACCACAGAATGGGTTGGGATGGAAGGGACCTCAAAAGCTTTGAGGATCTCATTYCAACCCCCTGCCACAAGCACCTTCCACTACACCAGGGTGCTCAAAGCCTCCTTCAACACAGCCTTGAGCTGATACTTTAGTTTTACTCTGTCTATCATATCTTCATTAAAAACCTGCAAAAAAGGTCCTTCCCCCTTATTTATTGAGTGACAACTGWCAATTTGTGTTGGAGCATTGAAGCAGGCACTGCTCACGGTGTAAGGTCTTTGTTCAGGGTGCTCAGCACTGCTCTGTGCTAATCCCAACTGATCTGATTTAGGAGAAAAGGGCTTGGGAAGCGCAAGCAAGGCAAGACCTCAGAAAGTGAAACCGTTCATGAACCTACAGATAATTTCCCGACTGCCCGAGTTCACTATCAGAAAAAACAAACAAACAAACAAA
>NW_026623834.1:208219-226810 GCF_030028575.1 Malurus melanocephalus | reverse complement strand
AAAAAAAACAAAAAAAAAAGAAGACATCTAAATTATAGCTCTGCTATTAAGAGCAGTTCAGTGCTGTTTCCAGCCTTTGAGTCACGCAATAAACAGGGAGAGGAGCAGAAGCTGCGCGAACCTCTCCGGTTTTACATTTGCAGAGCTGTGGATCTGAGGCGAGACTTAAGCTGGGCATGTGGAGAGATGCAGAAATCTTTAGATTTGCATATACAATATTGAGATCATGAGAATGTCACATTTAAATGCAAAACTCACGTGTCTCATGAATAAATCATGAATGGTGGCAAGACTGATTTATTCTTCTTTTTTTTTTCCCTCCCTCCCTCCAATTGTCACCCCCCTCCCCGCCCGCTGAAGAGACACTGATCTGCAAAGCAGACAATTCCTCCTTCCCTTCCCAAGGAAATGCAGTGATAGATGAGACTCGATAAGAAGCTGAAAGCTCTTCCAAAACAAAAACATGTGCGTGTGTTTCTTGTTTATACTCGGCTAGGAAGTAAAGAAGCATCATTTCCTCTCTCTCTCTCTCTCTCTCTCTTTTTTTTCTTCCTCTTTCTCAAGAGATACCTCAATGCCATGGCAACAGCCTTCAACCCTTCTCTTGTATGACACAAGCAGATTTGGAAAAGGTTAGCTGTGTGTTGTAATCAAATCCAGGCAGGTCAATCATGTAAAGAGATGACTTCCCATGCGCCGTGGGATAATGAATGAATAGATCACACAGGTCTTCCTTCCTTCCCCTCCTTCTCTCCCTCACCATGTGAAGTGCCAGCAGATTAGCATTTTGTCTCTGGTGAATAAAACTGAAGTGAACAATTTCCAGAGGTTACTAGAAAACACGGAGAGTGGCGGAAATGGAGATGGTTATAACCCCCAAACCCAAACGTCACCAATGTGGACAAACCCCTCCTGGTGTCATTGATGGGAAGAGAGGTTTTATGTACCAAACACCACAAATAAGACCTGTCRATGCTGTGAAGCATAACCCCCCTCTCTAACTAAACAGGGCTTGCTGCCTGTGTATCGTTTTCAGTCTTGAGATATCAGCGCCGATTTCACGCTTTGAAAGCAGCAATTCAGATCTCATTAACATCAGGCTGGGCCTGGGTTCCAGGTTTTTGATGACACCTCCTAAAAATCAGGCATTTAGGATTCATCTGAACGTTGGGRATGTGTTGGTTCTGACAAAGTTTACCTGAGAAAAGGTAGCTCTGATAGGCAGTGAATAAAAAATAATTAAAAAAAAAAAAAAGCTGGGAATATACAGCACAAACTACATTGGGTAAAGGCAGACATTGGAATATGGGACAGGAAGATTCTGGGTGAACAGTTCCACTCACAGCTCCTGTGGAATCACCTCCAAATGGTAAATCAGCCCTTCATTGACTCTGTGACTTTACACTTCATTTTCCAGCAGCTGAAAGTTCTGACGTTCTGCTGTCACTGATTTACCTCTCCTGAATATCAAATTCACTGGGAAAAGCTTCACCCACAGGTCCTACACCAGCAACCCCACAGCTCTTCCTCCATCTGCTCTGCCCATTCAATGGGTGCAGGTTCCTGGTCAGACACCTGACCTAAGGTGCCCCATATAATTCCCATTATAAGGGAATAGAAGGTTTTTCTGGGGTCTGAGGGTTAGTCTTTACCTACTTCAGCATTGCCAAACCCAAAAACGCTGGTAAAGCCTTCTGAGCTGGTTTGAAAGCAAACCAGCAGGAGAATTGAACCCCAAACAATTACCTTGAGAGAGATTTCAGGTCAGAATTACAATTTAATAGACAAATTACAATAAAAGCAATGATACAGAAAACCTGGCTCGAAGCCACAAATTCAGAGTACAACCCTGCTGGTCAGGGTGGTGATCACAGTCCTACCAAGTGGGGATTGCAGTCCTGTGGAAATGATGGTTGGAGYTGAAAGCAGTGATCCTATGGAACCTCTGGTCCTCCTCTGCATCCATCCAGTGGTGCTGGTGGGGTCCCCAGTGCCCAAACTTCCAGATTATATCTGCTCAAATTCCAGCAGGAATGCTCAGTACCTCCCCCAGGGATGAAGGTGGGGGGTTCACACTGAAATGGTGTAATCCTATGAATAACAGGATATTTGTGAGAGTCCTTGCTGGTCTGAGTGCTGCAGCTCCCATTCTGCCAGTGCCACTGAGTCCTGTAGGGTCCATCAGCTGAGACCCCTGAGGATGGGTGGGACTGTGGTGGTGCTTCCCCAGGGAGTTATCACAGCTGAGTGAAGAAAAAGAAACACTGCCCAGCGTTTGCCTCTTCTTCATTATCTCAATTAACAYCCAGATTGTAGCCTGAGGGGTCGGGGTGCACAGGGCAGCTCCTGCAAATGACTCATTGCAAACAATTTGTTAGAAAATTATGCAAATGGGAGCAAAATGCACAATTTGGTTACATCCGCATTGGYACTCTTCTCTTGTAACCCCAACACCCTCTTACTTGTCCCACTGCAGGAACATTTTGGGAAAGCCAGAAGGTTTTGTAGGACAGAAATGTTCCTCCACAACATTCTCAGTGCACAGCATTCACCAGGACAACTTCCAGCAACACAGAACTTTGCCAGCTTTTTACAAACCTGATGCTGGCCACTGCTGTGCTTGGATTTAAAGGAATGAGGTTCCAGTCTGGCTGTGAATTTCCAGACTATTTACTACTGGTGTCTGGATTATGCTGTTGCTCATTGCAAGTTTTAGCTGGGGATTGGCTGGAGGAAACGCTTCCATGAGTTTAGCCAATGTGATGGTCTCAGCCCCAAGCCTGCCAGAGCTCAAGAAACATTTGCAAAATGCTCTCAGGCACAGGGTGGGATTCTTGGGACTGTCCTGTGTAGGGTCAGGGTTGGGCTCAATGATCCCTGTGTGTCCCTTCCAGCTCAGGATATTCCATGATTCTGGGTGGGCAGGATCCTACAGCAGCAATCTGTGGGGCTGTTGAGGGCAGGCACTGGTTTGGCACGGTCCTGCTGCAATCCAAACAGAGCCAGGGACAGCTCCAGCTGCTGCCGTGGTGTTTTGACTGTTGAACAAGGCACAAGCAGCCCAAAGGTGCTGGGTTTGGTGCTGGCTGTTTGCAGGCTCTAATTCCATATTAAAATTCCCATTATGGAATGGAGAGACAGGGTGAGGGAAAAACCCCAGAGCCATCACTCCCTCCTTGGGCTGGCACTCCCCTGATGATATCAAGGATGCAGCAAACTCAATATTTTGTATTAATCTCTGTATCTACCCTGTAGGCACAGCTCATGGCTGGTGTGTGCACACAATCAGGGATGCTCTGCTTCATCCCAAAAATTAAGTAAAACAGCCAGAGCATAAACAGAGCAGACCTTCCACCCTCTGGTCCCATCAGAGCACACATATTTAACCAAAGCTGCGTGATGAACCCACATTTTCCTAGAATTTTTGGTTCAGCACTCCCCAGCTGGTGATGCTATTGACTCTTGTGAAACTATTCCAGGTCATACCCACCAAGAAAAAAAGAAAAAAAAAAAAAAACCTACACGAGGCCAGTTCATTCCAACAGACACATTCTTCCACCCCCCTTTTTGGATGCTCCCTGGAAGCACTCACGGCCTTTACTCCAATGCAAACTTCCCTGAAAAACCACGGAATTTACAAAGACAAGAGCTCAAGGCCATTTGTGCATCCTTTTCCATCTCTTTTTCTCAGCATGTCTCACAAAATGCCAGTTTTTAAAACAGTGAAGTTTTAAGCATCTTAAAATAGTCTTATAACAAAAACAGCTGCCAATAAAACTAAAGTTCACCTACGGCTTTCTCACCCACTGGAAGTTTCCCAGACCTGATTCTGATGGAATTTTTAATTATAAAGCCGTGTTTGATCTCTGGATGTTCATTACTATAGAAAGACAATTCTTAGTGGAATTCTTCTAAGTGGACAATTCTTCTTAGTGGACAATTCTTCTAAGTGGAAACTTTGAATGAAGAAAGAGAGTTTAAAAAGTATGAGCTCTTAGTTCAGGAGAAGGCCTTTTAGCTAATATGCTTTGTTCAATCTGCAGTAGGAGAGGATCTATAAAAATGGCAATATTAACCAATGCTTGAAATTGAAATCCATGATTTTATTTTGAAACAGCTTATCTTTCAGCACTGGATCCGAGTTCTGTGTCAGAAAAATTTTTATCATTTCCCCTCAGCAAAGGATAAGAATGGAGAGAGTAAGAGGGATTAGGATGAAACCATTGCAGACTTGATAATGGCAGAGAGGTTTTTAAAGATTGACTTTGAAGTGAAAAATTAATCAAACCTTTAGAAAAATGTTTCTCCTTAATCAGAAACAGTGTATTTATGAGAAGCATCAAATGTAAACAACAGAAATAGTTGAATGCCAGAGTGAATTAATGCCATCTATCCCCAGGAACCTAAAAACTGACTTCATTTTCTTGCCCCAAATTAACTAGAAGAGCTTTTCCCACCCTTAGATTACCTGCAAATAATCCTAATTGTTCAGTATTAGCCACTTGTGTGACTAATAGTGATAGAGATTTGGGTGCTGGCTCTAGGAATTCTTCCAAGCCAGAAACTTCAGGGAATAAAAATTCCTGATCTTCTTCATAGACCTCTTCCCTTCCAGGAGGAAAAGGTTTGGCCTTTGTACTTAAAAAGTTATCCCCTCAAATCCCAAATTACTGTCCCATCTCCTGACTTTTTCTTTTTTAAATGGCACATGGCAGCCCATGTCATTTCCCTTCTCTGTATCAGGCATCATCACCTGACCTCAAACCCAGAAGATGTGAAATAATCCCAAACCAGCAGATATTCAGTAGTTTACACCCACCTGGTATCCAAGAGAGGGAATTGCACACACCTGACAAAGCTGGAGAACTAACCAGTTAATACTTTATGTATTTTTATTTTTTCCTTTATATTTTAGAAGATGGAGCCTTTTTAAAACACTGGACAATGAAACATCTTATCCCACCATGTAGGCACTGTGCTAAAATCCTTATTTTCAGACTCTGCCCAGGGCTGGCTGTTAAATACCCACCCAGTTCAACGCAGCAGCAGCTGAGTCAGGGCTCACAGGTGAAAGTTTTGAGTAATCCAGTGATAAAATCCACTAAACCCCTCTCTTACTGTGTGCTTCCCATTCTTCTCTGTGCTTCATCATCCATCACCTCTTCACCTCAGTTTGGGGCTTTTAGGAACAGCTAGAAGTGATGAATACTTTAGCCTCTAGTACCTAATTAAAGAGATTTTATCGTTTAAGCTGTGTTGCTTTCTCATTTTTAGCCCTACTCAGCACCAACAGCTGCTCCCTTTGGCTGGAGGGAGCAGCACTGGGCAGGGGCAGCATCAAAGTCAGGCACTTCAATATTCTTAATTTTAAGGTTGTGATTAAATCGTGGTGATAGATAGAAAACTACTGTGAAAATCAGGTTAAGTATAGGATTATTATCCTGGCTAAGAGATGTAACAGGCATGACACAGGAGAAGATTTTGTTTCCAGCAATGTTATAAATAAATATGAATATATGGTTTTATATCTGAACTTATGAATAAAGTTCAAATAAATATATAAAATAAATTAAATGAATAGATGTAAATAAATGAATAGAATTCTTTGTTTCTAGCAATATTCTCTATGGTTAAATAGCAAATAGTTCTTGAATTGATCCAGCCGTGCTCTTAGGCACAGTGTAGGAATCCTTTCCCACTGAAGTCTGGCCTTTCCCACAGCTGAAGCTAGATTTAATTTATTTCCCCAAATTTTACCATTCCAAATCCCTGTTCAGCTTTAGGAGTAATGATTATGGGGAAGCATGAGGTATTTTGAGAGCTCCTAACAGATGCTCTGTCGTTATTTCCCATCCACCTCCAGCCCTGAAGCCTCTCAGGCATTAACGAGCGCCGTCTCCAAAGGGGAATTATGAGCAGCCATGTGGGAAGGAGACAATTTCCTAGGCTTGATCCCTCAATAAATGCAAAACTCATCCCTGGTCGAAGGTTGGCTTCATTCCCCTCTCATTTCCAAAGGATCACGGCATCAGAGATGGAGGAGGAGATCCAGACTGGGAGAATTTGTTCCRTATTAAAGTTTAGGAGCCACCAGTGGGATTTCCAGCCCGGCTGAGGACAGCAGGAACCACAGACACCAAAGATGCCACTGAGACTCATCCTCCAGTGAGCTCCTCATCCCCACTGCCATGGATGGAGATGTTTGCACATTTCTGCTCTTCTGCAGTCCTTTGATTTGTTTGGCAAACTGGTTTTCCCATGATTTCTCCACCCTGATTGTTGTGAGAGCAGCCCTGATGTCATGGGGGTGCAGGARGGGTTAGAGCAGCTTTACTCACAGCTGAGATCATGAAATGGTGTCATTCCCTCCTGGGCTGCTTCTGTGCAATTCCCWGCACTCACTGGTGAGGAATCTGGGTCCCTTCTCAGCTCACAACTGTATTTTAATTGAATTAGGCTCTGTCACAGCCATTCTCTCACCAAACCTCAGTCCTGCCCTGAAATATATCTCTGAGTGATTTACAACTCATGCTCCCAAGTGAAGAGGAGAAAAAAGTATTTTCTCCCTCATTTCCGGGCTGAAAAGTTTTGAAACTTTAATTTTTCAGCAGCAATTTTCTAYGTCCAAAACTTGCCAGCAGTAAGGAGGCAGATGAAGGGTGGGACATGGCAAATCACTTGGATTGGAGACCCTCTTCCTTCAAAACTCTTTTTGCATCCTGACGGCTCTGAGAAGGAATCTCGAGCTTATTTTTACCTTTTATTTGCRGATTTATTCTGATTTTCTGTACATCCTACTGAGAAGGAGCTCCCAAGCAGGAGCTGCAGYGTCCAAGKCCAGGCTGGAYGGGGCTGGGAGCAGCCTGGGACAGTGGAAGGTGTCCYTGCCATGGCAGGGGGTGGAATGGGATGGTTTTTAAGGTCCATTCTAACCYAAACCATTCTGTGATCTCRTGATAAATCCTGGGGGAGCACAGGGTCAGCTCCCCCAATTTCTGAGCAGTTCACCACAGSCACCAGGTAGGGTTGGGAAGGAAATTGTTTCCTACCAATTCAAAACCTCACCTGTGGGTTTCCTTCCCATGGGCGCCTTTCCAAGAGAATCTTCTTCCAGCAGAACCTAAATCCCTGTAGGTGAATGCTGACTGCTCGGGGCAGCCCTAAAACCCCACCCAAAGCACATCAGGGTCACTCTGCTCCTGTCCCCTGAGTGTCCCCTCCCCAGGGAGTGACTGTCACATCTCAGGGGTCACAAACACCATGTGTGAGAGAGCTGAGAGGCACCAGAAGGCTTTTGGGGTGACCTCTCCATGGGGACATCTCTCCTCCATATGCAGAGGTGTGGTGGCACCCCAGGGTGTCCCCTCTGCTGTGGCTGAGCCCAGGGGTCTCTGGTGCCCTCTGGGTCCCCTCCTCAGCCCCCACAGCCCCAGCAGCTCTGTCAGAGRTGCCCTGGGSCTGATAATGTCACCAAAACTGCRGGAAWAACMAAAACYCTCCAACAACTTTTTCAATGTTAGAAAGTCAAGGCATTGCTTTATTTTCYRGCCAGGATGTTGTTCTGGCCAGGATGTGCCACAGAAATAATTTCATCCACACAAAGCCCGGGTGTGCAGGAAAATCATCCCATGACACATGGATTTTACAAGATTTTCCCCAAACTTTATCCAGTCAAAATCCATAGAACTTTATTGGTTCAGTGTTCACTGGTTCAACGCTGTGCAGTTCTCAGGGTTTGGGTTCCTGTTGGATCTGSATTTCTTTGCCTTCAATGCTAATTAGGTTCTCTTAATTAATTTTTATTTTCCCAGCCCAGGTGTGTCTGATCAAGCCAGGGGTAATGTTTGGAGCTGATGTTCTGTAAATGGCCACTGATGGCCATGGATGACTGCTGATGGTCACTGGTGCCTGTTGATGGTCACTGATGGTCACTGATGGTCATTGATGGTCTCTGATGGCCATTGATGGTCACTGATGGTCTCTGATGGTCACTGATGGCCATTGATGGTCACTGATGGTCTCTGATGGCCATTGATGGTCACTGATGGTCACTGATGGTCACTGATGGCCATTGATGGTCTCTGATGGTCTCTGATGGTCACTGATGGTCACTGATGTCCCTTCTCTCCTGTCCCCTCCCACTCTGTTGAGCTGTGCAGCTCCTCAGGCCTCACCTGGTGGAACAATGCCCTGGAGAGAAACTTTTAGCACTGTTCCCCCAGGGCAAAGGTGAACATAATATTTAGCCTAAAGTTTTATTAAAAGTTTAAAACTAGTCTATTTTCCAACAACATCAGGCAGTATTTCCCTTCCACGTGGAGAAAGTGCCCGGATTTGCCTCCCTCCCATTCCCCTGCAGAAATGAGGCAATTGGGATTTATCTCCTGTTTTGTGGTGTATTTTCYGCCGAGGAATTCAATCTGATTATCCCACAGCTTTGGCCTCATTGCTCCTAACCTGGATCCCTGGCCTTCTCCTCTGGTGAAAGGCTGCTTTTAGCTCTTTGGCCTACTTTTAACCCTCAAAGATAATCCCTCCGCAGCACTGGGCGAGCTGCCAGCAGGATTAAAATCTGCTGGGGTTATTTACTCTCCTAATGAAATGCAATATACCCGAGTAGATCAGGTCTAATTAACACCCTGGCCACAACATCTCTCCTTAGCTCTGATAATTATAGGGGAAAAAAAAAATCCACACTCCCCCAGTCGCCCTGGCCATTAGASAGGAAATGAATTTCAGTAGGGTTTGTTGTTTTTTTTCTCCCAGTTTTATTACTGCAAATAGATCTCWTCCCAAACTTCATGCTGGCCCACTCCTCCTTCTCTAAGATGAATTGTTGCCAGGAGTTGTCTKACACTTTTTAGTTTTATTGAGGTTTGGCTGAAATGGGATGTGGGTGATGAGTGGAAAACTCAGCTCATCTTTGGGTGAGAGTGGCACGGGCATGGCAGAGGTGGGTCCTGCTGGTGGGTGACCCCAGGAAAGGCTCCTGAGGATATTTGGGAGGAGGGAAATTGATGCCTGAGCATCAAACCTGTCTGTTACAGCAGTTCCTGGACAAGGGCTGCAGGGACAGGACACAGGGAATGGCTTCCCACTGACAGAGGGCAGGGATGGATGGGATATTGGGGAGAAATCCTTCCCTGTTGGGTGGGGAGGCCCTGGCACAGGGTGCCCAGAGAAGCTGTGGCTGCCCCTGGATCCCTGGCAGTGCCCAAGGCCAGGCTGGATGGGGCTGGGAGCAGCCTGGGACAGTGGAAGGGGTCCCTGCCATGGCAGGGGTGGCACTGGATGATTTTTTAAGGTCCATCCAACCCAACCCATTGGGGATAATGCTGTGAATAAACCTGGAGTTTATTCAAGGGAACAGTGACAGCAGAGTGGGACAGTGAAATCAGAAGAAAGGAATTCCCTGTTAATTGAGGGAAAAGCAGATTTGAGGGGGTCTGGAAGATGCAGACATCAGGGCTGGCTTTGGTTCCCAAYGCATCTCAGCAGCCCTTGCTGCTCCATTGCTGTGGCTGAAATGAGGGATCTGACGCAGGGATCCTGGAAAAGGGCTCCAAAGTCCTTTTCTTTGCAAAGTCTGGAAAGCCTGTCTTAACTTTTCACTGTCACAGCTGCTGGTGGAACACTAATATATTTGTAATTCAGAAAAGAATAACTCCAAATAAGCACTGCAGCCTCTCAGAAGCCCTCATCTGTGCTAGATTACGTCAAGGGCTCTTGAATTAAACAAATCTGAAGTTTCTAGGCCAAGCCATTTCTGAGATATGACATGAAAAAGCATTAGGAGATGCTTCAAACACTCTGAATTACACTTATTTTCCCTAAGACCCATGTCTCAGAAATGGATTGTCTGATACGCCTCAGGTTTTGCCAAAAACATTCCTCCCCTGGCTTTGCACCGCATCTGCGCAGTCTGAGGATGCATCCAGCCTTTTTGTAGGGCTCCAGCAGCAGGGCCCAACCCACATCTTGGGAAGCTCCTTTTAAACTTCATCACAGGGAATAGGGAGAACTGGGAAAGCCAAACTTCATCAAAAACCTTTGTAGGGCGTTTGCAGCCCCCCAGCACTGAGCAGCAGCTTCTGCTGCCCTGACTCAAACCCAGCTTTTCCTATAGTGATTTGATAATAATCACTTTATCATATTGATAAATATCACAGGTTTAGGTTGGATATAAGGAAAAAAGGGTGCTGGCACTGCCCAGGCTCCCCAGGGAATGGTCCCRGCCCCGAGGCTGCCAGAGCTCCAGGAGCGTTTGGACAGCGCTGCCAGGGATGCTCAGGGTGGGGCTGTTGGGGGGTCTGGGCAGGGCTGGGGTTGGGTTGGGTGATCCTGGGGGTCCCTCCCAGCTCAGGATATTCCATGATTCTATGAAATAATAACTTAAAGTTTTCTCCTTTCAATCTGCTAGCCTCAGATTAAACAGAGGTTAAAATAATTCTGTGGAGATGTAGGGAGGAGCGCATGGACCCAGCTGTACCCACAAGAWGGTGTCACACCATCCAGCCTTGCAGAGAATTACTTATTTCCACACACAGTTGACCCTTCCTTCACTCTAGAACCCCTGAAGCCAAGGATGGGGCACAGATTTGAGCCAGGGTGGATGGAGAGCAGAATTCTCCCTGAGTCTCTGAGATCTCCCCACCCCTGCCAGACACAGGCAGAACCAGGCAAACTGCTCATGTAAAACCTGTATGATAACACTCACCTCTCTGKCTGAAAAAATTGGAGCTGAAGTGATGACAGGCACTTGGCTTCGTGCAGGACCCCRTCCTGGGCAGCAGAAACTGCTCCCCATCCTGCCTGGTTGCAGCAGGAATTGAGGCTTCTCAGCATTTTCCAAAAGCAGAGACCTCTGTCATTATAAAAGAGGGAGAGTTGCTGCTAAAATGCCTGAAAAAGAACTTGCACCCTCCATTTCTGATGATCTCCCTCCAAGGAGGGGTTTRGGGAGGCAGGTGAAAGCAGAGACATCAGTAAATGATCCGTGTTCCCTTGCATTTTTATATTTTCCATTAGGGAGCTGCTGGAAGAGTCCCAGAATCTGACGCCACAGAGGGAAACAGAGACAAACAGAGAAAAAGTCTTCCTGAGCTGATGAATCTCAGAACAAGGAAGGGGAAAATTCCAGATTTATCCCTCGTGCTGGGTGTGCTCTGTGCCTTAGCAGCAGCTGTGGTGGAGCTGGCCTGATCCCTTGGGAAAAGCAGCTCACGGAGGCTGAGAAAGGGGAAGAATGATGATCCAGAAGAGTTGGTTCTTTGGGGAAGACAGGTGGGGAAGCAGCTGCTTAAAGAGGAGCTGGAAGAGTCTCCCAGGGCTGGGGAAGAGCAGCTCAATCCCTTGGGACTGTTTGGGAGGGAGGATGAAGAGTSCCCTGCAGTGGCCCTGGGCTCATTGCTGGCTGGATCTTCCAGAGAGGTCCTGGTGTCCATTTGCAAGTGGCCTCAATCTGGGATGGCTGCCCAGAGCACTGGGAACACCAGCAGGTCCCTTGGAAATCCCTGTGCCAAGGTGATGATGAAGGGAAGCCTGAAACGAGGAGGGGAGAAGTTGTACTTGCCTTTGAAGGAGGCTTTTATGGACAAAGTCTCGTTTTGTGGTCCTCCAGCTTCTCCTGGACTCACCCTGGATAAATCCACTGCCAAGGGCTGCATGGGGAAGGTTTTGGGGTCTGTGTGGGAGATCTGCTGAGTGTTCATCTGCTGTGGAGCAGAGCCATGAGGTGCCCAAGGTACAGCCCTGTGTCACCAGCAGCGTGTCCCTCCTGCCCTGGAGCCAGGTGAACCAGCCTTGGGAGCCTTTCAGGGCACTCGCCCACATTTCATCCACCTCCCTGGAGACCTTGGTGCCCCCCAGGCTCCTGTGCAGCCCCCCARCTCCTGACCAAGCCTTGGAGTGCTCTGGGAAACTGGGCTGCTCTCCCTCAGCTCCTCCAGGGCAGGAGCGTGCTCAGGGTGACAAAGAGGAGACAAAGCACACAGGGAGGAAGAGGAGCTGGGCAGAAATGGTGATGAGAGGGGCTGAGACACCACAGCACAACCCTGCTGTGCTTGGCCCAGGGTGACAGAGCCATGCCAGGCTCTGGCAGAGSCCACCTGCTTGGATGCTGTGATTATTTAACTGATCTTCAGCCTGGCTATTTATGGACAGGAATCATACCCAGGATCCAGGCTCCTCAAGTGTTTGAGTGCTCTTTGGGAATCTTCCAGGAAATGTCAGAAAATTCTGATTAGGCAAAATCAAGGAGTTTTTTTCCATAGGAGCCTACCGGGCTGCTCGGCTGYGGCACGTGAGGAATTTCTGATGGAAAGCAGAGACAGACAGCAGCAGKGCAGGAGCTCCTCCAGGCCAGGGAGGACTCCAGCTCGGGAGCAGAGATCCTTTTTTCTCCCTGGGAACAGCTTCCATGGGATTCCATCGATGTTCAACCCCATCCCTGGGAGCAGTTGTCCATAAAATCTCCATCAGGGATGTGTGTTTGAGGATCACACCTTTGGAGAACTGCTCCTGCCTCCACTGCACCTGCTGCAGGAGGCAAGGAGGAGGAAATGAAACATGAGAATGGAATAATAAATCCAACACTCTGTGAATGATAGGGAAAGGCTGCAGGTTGAGGGGGTGCTGCAAAATTCCCTTCCACTGTGAGCCCRAGGATTCAGAAATTGGGAGTTGAATCTCCCCAAACTGGGTCTCTGCCTTATGGAAACAGCCCAAGAGTTTATCTGCATCTCGATCTGAATAAACAATGGGAAGGGGCTTTTAATTTTCTTTCTGAGTTTTGAAGACCATGTTTTTAATCTTTTCTCTACAATGCTAAGATTTGTTTTTATTTATTTTTTTTTCATTTTTTGACTCGTGGCTGACACTGCTGGTGCCCAGCTCCAGGAGCCACAGCTTCCAAAGAACCCCTGTGATGAAAAAAAAACAGCAACACCAGTGATTGTCAGCAGTCACAGAGCCAAGGAAGGATTTCATTTGAGGTAGAACTTCCAAATGAATCCTGAGTCAGGTGAGTAAATAAGGTACCTGTGAAAAACCTTGCAGAGGGGAAGGATTTACTTTCTTCTTTGCCTGTTAAATACTTCCCTCAAATCCATCTGCCCTGAAATGAGGCAGGTGGGTGGTGGGGAGCTTGGCTGGGCWGGGATCTCAGTCCAGGCTGGACACCCAACCTGGTGAGGAACCTGCACCATCCACAGAGAGAAGGAGCTGTCAGGGGAAACATCTCCTGGAGTGGAATCTGCCACCGTTAGGGAATCCTCAGCACCTGTTTCAAACCAGGATCTCATCTTGTGGTTAAAATTTGATGTCGGATGAGCAGAGCCTGAGATCTTTGCAGGCTGAGATCYCTCCTGGACAGAGCCTCTCTGGATCTGTTCTCATTTCAGCTCCGGCTGGGTCCAGCACAGGGAAAGGGGGCAGCAGGGAGTGCTTCTCCAGCCCTTCCTCGATTCTGCCAAATCACCCGARCAAGAAGTTTAAAATGCAGCATTCAGGGAGGCAGATAGGAAGCTGTAATCAGCTGGGATTTGCTGATTGCCTGTGTGGTCACTTAATCCCAGAAGGGTTTGGATTGGAAAGGACCTTAAAGCTCATCCAGTTCCACCCTCTGCCCTGGGCAGGGACACCTTTCCACTGTCCCAGGCTGCTGTAAATCTCACCCAGCCTGGCCTTGGACAKTGCCAGGSATCCAGGGGCAGCCACAGCTTCTCTGGGYRMCCTGTGCTGGYATTTTACCACTCTCACTGTAAARAAGTTCCTTCTTTATATACAGTTTAAATTGACCCTCTGATCGTTTAAAACTATTGTCCCTTGTATTGCTTCAGCAGCCCCTGCCAAAAAGCTCATCCCCATCTTTCTTACAGAGCTCCTTCAAGTGCTTCACCCTTTAATCCTGCTGAAAACAGTGGGAATGCTCCTCTGCAAAATGAGACCGTGAAAAGAGTGTTTTGCCATGGATTTTAGCAGGGCAGGGCAGGCTGAAGGGCAGCATCCTAACAGAGCCTTGCCCTGCACCCACGGGAGCTGCCCTRCCCCTGCTCCTCCCCAGGTACAGATAATTACCTCACCCGAATTGCCACCTCCTGGTCATGAGCCGTGTGAGCTGTTTACCCCAAAACACCAAGGCAGGGTAGGATTCTCATCCTAGGAGAGGGTTAATGTCCCGCTGGCTGCGGGATGCCCTCATGGGAATGGAATGTGTAGTGCTGGTAAGTGCTTGTGCCCCAGAAGCCTTTGAGAGCCCACTGACTACTGCATGCTAACGATTGGTATTATTAAAGAACAATTGATGGCCTGTAACCAAACAACAGAAACTAATTACTGGAAAACTTTTATTGTCCTTTAATTACTGGGCCTCTTTGTCAATTAGCAGAAGAGAGAGGGAGAGGGGAGAGAGAGAGAGAGAGAGAGAGAGAGACTCGTTTTATAGCAACAATAAATTTTCCAAAACTACAGTCATCAGTAGCTGAAAAAGCGAGTCTATTAACACACAATATTAAGGCTTGATATTTACTCTGGCTGCTAAATGTAGGTGCTCCTCTCCTGAAAAAGTGCAGAGCTCCAGGAATACTAATCAGGAGGTTCTGCTGCTGCCTGGAATGACAGCTCTCACTYCCCGAGTAATTTTACCCCTTGACCAAGGGTTTCTTTCTCCAAGGCTCCTCCAGCAAACTGGCCCTGTGCCCACCAGGGAGTGGGGAAACTCAGGGAGGGTGGGAGTGGGACAGGGCTGGGCACTGTGGGGACAAGGATCCCAGCAGGGCCAGCTGCTGCTTGTCCCTGCAATGTTCTGTGGGTGCAGGTGGCTGTGGGACCCACCACCCTTTGGGGTTTGGCTGCACAGACCCATCCATATGTTCTGCTCCTCGGTCCTGGCTCACCAGCACTATCCAAAAATCGTTTATTCAATTTTTTTTTTTTTTWATTTTTTTTTTAATCTTTTCTCATCCACTGCCAAGTAAATTATTTCTGGGCATATTGTCACAAGCAGTTAACCTTCTCTGAGCAGCTTTGAACTACAGTTACCCCCTGAAATGAATCACCATCTTTTTTCTGTCACTTGGCAAAGACTGCTCACCAATATAATTTTTTTCCTAGTCAACTTTCTCCGATTAACCAGTTCGTGCCTCCTCCAAAGGAACTGGTGTGGGMATCACTGCTGATCCCATAGGATGTGGATCACAGGGGATCAATCCCCACGTGGGACATCCCAAAAGGTTCCTTCTCCCACGGGAGAGATGTGAGAGCAGGGAGAGGCACCAGGACCGGCAGCACTGTTCTCACAGATATTTTGTGAAACACAGACATTGCCAGGCTCCTGAAAGCTCCAGCAGTAATGACTTTCRCTCGGGACGGACTTTTCTTCCCCTCAGCAATGGGATGTGGATATCTTTGCACATTCAGGAACTTCCCGAAGTTTTTGTCATCTCCGTGGGYACAAGCAGGGGCAGGAGTTATTGGAAGGAGTTAAATCCCTCCGCAGAATAACTCCTCTTAAAAGTGGCTTGCAAAAG
Organism: Malurus melanocephalus; assembly: GCF_030028575.1. Classification (NCBI taxonomy): domain Eukaryota; kingdom Metazoa; phylum Chordata; class Aves; order Passeriformes; family Maluridae; genus Malurus; species Malurus melanocephalus. The sequence continues at coordinate 211,283 of NW_026623834.1, read as the reverse complement.
AGCAAAGTACCAACCTTTTTATCAGAAAACAAACATCGTTGCCATCCCCGTGGGCAAACACTGGAGACGCCCGATTTCCCCGAACATTGGCCGTGCCCACCCTGGCAGCCCCTGCTCAGCACCCACGGCAGGGATTCAYGGCTGAGGTGGGATAAACGCTGGGGAAGGAGCTTAGAAATTTGTCACAGCCTGTCTGAYTTTCTGTGGCTTGAATAGAGCCGGGTTTGTGCTATCAGGGAATCCGGAGTAGCTCCCGCAGGTGACCTTAATAGCGACAGTAATCTGTGGTCGTTTGGCACATCCATCCCCGGGTGATGATGCAGAGGAATTGCTAATCCTATAAAAAGCAAGCCAAGCTACATGGGATTTCTGGAGTTTACCCACAGGACGTTTTAATTTCATTTTCCTCCCAAATTTCCCTCCTTTCCCTCTTCACACCTCAGTCCTCACAGGTGCTTTACAAACTGGAGCTGCGCACCCAGAGGTCCTTTGGCGGCAGGAAGGAGCCATAAAGGCCGGGATGAGGCTCTTGGCAGGGATCCCGGGCCGTTATGGGGCAGGATGTGGGATCAGAGCAGCACCTGCTATGGAGCYATCGAGTATTGGGGCCCTGGCACCGCCCCGGGACAGGTGGCTCTGCCTTCCCCACCTTTACCCCTTCTTCTCTTCCCTCTCCAAGCACACATTCTCTATATCCTTCCACTCTTTTTCATCTGCACCTATTATTTTTCTTTTCTCCTTTTTTTTCCCTTTGTCTTTTTCTTTCTACTCACATAACAACTCCCATTCTCATCCTGTTTTCAACTTTCTTCTCGCTCCAAAAAATAATGAGGGAAGGTCTAAGTGTCTCCCTTTGTCTAATTTCCTGCTAGGACCGATGTCAGAGCTGCTGTTCCTGAGAATTTCTCAGTGTCACACACACACCTGGTGCTGGTAGGGAGATGCACTGCAGGGTGAGTGACCTTAAACAAGCAGGGAGGTCCTTACAGGGGTGTATATTTGTAGTAAATTGTACAAATAATGGTGTCTAAAGTCAGCTTTCTGCCAGGAAAGGTGTTTCAGTGGAAAACTGTTGTGACAGGTTCTTGAAAGCCGTGAGGAAAAGCGAGAAAAAGCCCATGTGGGGACAGCCAGGGTTACACAGTCACTGAAATTGTGGTTTGCCTTCCCCCACCTCTCAGCCCTTTGTTCCCTGACTCCTCCTTTGAGATGTGGGTCTTGTCAGTGCTGAGAGAAGGGGCTGCTCTGGGGAAAGGGGCCAGTGCTGAAGCTGCTGACAGAAAGGAATGGTAAAGGAGCCCCAAAGCCAAGGCATCCCATCCCCAGGGCCCTCCCTGCCCACCTCAGAGAGCTCTCTGCAGATCCTGGAGCTGCCAGGGGGGTTCCTGAGCAAATCCAATCCTTGTTTGGATTGCTGCTCCTGCCTCTCATCCAGCATTTCCCAGGAATGCGGGTCAAAGCCCATCTCCAGAGGCAGCAGATGGGGAAGCTGAGGCACAGAGGTGCAGCTCCTTCCACAGCACAGTGAGAGGATCCCATTCCAGCCTTTTATGGTTGGGAGTGTGACACTCACTGCCCATCTCAAGCCTAAAGCTGCATTTCCAACTCATKCTCCCACCAGGAGTTCAGCATCCTGGACACGTGGCCATGCCTCGTGCAGGGACTGCTTCTAGAGCAGCACGAGCTGGGGATTTGGGGGATCTGGGATCTGTTTTCCCACGTTTCCTGAGGACAGGGATATGAGCCAGGCTGGGTTCCCTGGCAGGGGACTGGAACCTTTGCTCCTGTGTCCCAGCTRATGGGTCTGCAGGAGCACAAACCTCTGTGGTGCCTCCAGGGGCTCAGCTGAGAGCCTGACCTGGGCTTTGAGCACAGGAAGAGGCACAGAGAGGTTCAAACCCCAGTTCTGAAGCAGTGGTTGGGTGGTGTTTGCTTTTAGCACCCCTAAAACACAGAGCAGTCCCTGCCAGGAGAGGKGTGGACACGCAGAGACCCCCCTGTCAGGCAACAAAAAATTACAAGAACTACAACAAACAATKACAAAAACTAATCACCTTCCTCTGGGGCTCTTCCTGGGGGGTTTTGGAGCAATTTTGGCACCACTGTCAACCCCTCTTTCTGTCCTGGCCACCCCTGCTGGCAGCAGAGCTCAGCCCCGGGGTGAGATCCCCACCCTCCCTGTCACACATCCCCAGCTCTCACAGCAGGGACGTGTGAACTTCACAGCTCTCTTTGACCCATTTCAACACAGGTGGTTTTCTCAAAGAGCAGAAAGAGTGATTTCCTCCCCCAGAGCTGCCCTGRCTCTCCCTGGCAAAGGCCAAAGCTGCCTTTGGGGTCCTGTTCCCCGCTGGGATTGGGGCAGAGGTGCGAGGAGCCGTGTGAGACACAAAGCAGAGGTTCCTGCTCCACGCTGGGGCTGCTGTCAGGATGCTCCCCCCTCTGGGACATTTTAGGAGCCCCATCTCTGAGAGAGACACGTGGTGGAGAGAGATTCAGCTTTCACTTCTGAAGCCCAGAGGGTTTGTGCTTCRTCGTGACTTCTCCCTGCAAATAAGAACGGGATACAAACCCAGGCTCAAAAAGCAGAAGGAAAATAAGAAGGAGCTCCAATTAAAAGTGAAAACTTTGTGACAGTTTGGCTGGTTCTATGGTTTRGGAACCTCAGAAGTTTTTAACATTTGAGGTTGGCAATACTCTCAAATTACAGAGAATAAGTTTCCTTTTTATAGAGCCTTTCATCTGGAGGATCCCAGCCCGCTCCCTCACCAGCTAAACCCACAGCTATCAWCACAGTGTCCCGGCAACTTGGAACTGGAGGCTGGCACAGCTGGCCAGAGGCTCCCAAAGAACCTACACCAAGGGAATGGGACCTTCCCCAACCCCACCTGAGCAGGACTTGGCTTTCAGAATCATTGCAAGCTGGAAAATGCAACGCAGATCCCAGTGCTGGGGACCATGGGTGACACCAGAGACTTTGCAACATGGGCCTTCCTTCCTTCCTTCCTTCCTTCCTTCCTTCCTTCCTTCCTTCCTTCCTTCCTTCCTTCCTTCCTTCCTTCCT
>NW_026623834.1:169764-207734 GCF_030028575.1 Malurus melanocephalus | reverse complement strand
CCTTCCTCCTTGTTGCTGTTTTGCCTGGATGAAGAGAATATTCCATGTTTTCTCAGGCAGGCAGCAGACTTCTAGCAGCAGGGTTGATTTTGAGGCAAATCTGTCCCGTGTTGTGACTGAGTCAGAGTGGGAAAGCTGGGAGCTGGTTCACAGGCAGGGACACGGATGGTGCATCTTATGGAGATAGTTTCAAACACAAACAAACACATTATTGTGCTATTATACAATAATGAACATGATTTACTGGGTCTATTTGTATCCAATTAAATCATTAGCTGATGAGACTACAATTTAATCTTAATTTCCACTGGAGTTTTTAACTGCAGGAAATTGCCAGAAATGCACAAAACTCATCCTTTCCTGTGGTTAAATGATTCAGAGCCTGCGTGGCTCCCCCTTGCCAACCCGAGGTCAGAAGTTGCATGACACATTCTTTCTACCACATCCAAGGACAGGAGAAATCTCTCCACAAAGTGGGAAGGCACAGCTGCTCACCACTTCACACAAAATACTGATTTCAGGCCAGCCCCCAAAGAGCTCTTGAAAGAAATACATGAAACCTGGGTAAGGAAGAGCCACCCAGTGCTAAATCCTGACACTGAAGAGCCCTGGTCCAGGGTCTGGAGCATTTTGAGATGCTGATGATATTAATCCATCCAGGTTCTTCATTYGAGCCAGGCTGGTTTGCTCCTGGAATCCCATATGGAGCACAATGGTACAATAGACCTGCAGTGTATAATTATCATGCTGTATCTGCTTTCATATCATAGATATTTTTAGATGTGTCAGTTTGAAATCCAGGATTTAGTGCACAGAGCCTAATGGATTGTTCTTTCTTTCCCCCCTCTTTTAATGTCAACTCTCAATATGCATGAAGCAGACATAAAAGCACTTTTGTGCAGGTGCTGTGAATCTCTGAGCAYGGATGACAAGGGGAGATGGTTTTCTAGATTCATTGAGCTTCAGAGGAGGCAGAACTCGATGATCCAGCCCCAGCTCCTGTGCAGAGAAGGCTCAGCTTTCCCCACAGCTCTGCACATCCCAGAAAGGCACAGTGGATCTCCCTCCTGCAGGGGTGGCTTGGTCCCAACATGTGGGGCCACACTCAGGGCCTGGGAAGGAGGAGAGGGAGAAATCAGTTCTTCAAAACCTCAATTTTGCCCAGCTCAGTTCAGCAGCATCACAAGGGGATCCAGAGCAGCCACGCCCAGGGGACCTAAAATCGCCCACCTGAGGTTGGTTTGCTGTCAGAGGCTGAAATGCTGATTTAGTCCAGCCTACAGGCACTTAGTCCTGTCTGGAAAGCAAAATATTGGCTTGGACTTGGCTCAGGRCCCAGTGGGACCATAGCTGCTCCCACCAAAGGCACGGAGAGTTGACAGCATCCCCCAAAATGGGTGACCCAAAGGCCTCCTCAGCCCRTGGGGAGCACTCAGGGGCTCTGTGGTGAGGGGACAGGGTGGGGACAGGGTGGGGACCAGCCCTCCCTGCAGCTCTGGGCTCTCGTGGTGGGGTGCATGGAGGAAGAGGAGCTGAGGTGATATTTGATGGAGTGACCTCAAGGGGAAAAGGAGAAAAGATTGGAAGCTGTTACCTTCTAACCTCTGATTTACCAAAATGGCATTGCTATAGCACAGTTCTGGGTGTGCTCTACCCACCAGGTGCTGTCCTCTGAGGGTTTTTTTTTGGCAGATACATGAGAAATCCCTTGTTTTGGCAGCTGACCCTGTAACAATCCAGTTGTCTGAATTATGTAGAGGCCACTGGCTGTATTTCACAGCACTGATCTCCTGCTGCACCTCACCCCTGAACACAGCTCCAGAGAGACCTGTAGAGGTCTATAAACACAGACACACATTGACTGGGCTCACAGAGGTGCCAAAACCCCATTAAGATGTCATTCAGTCAGGTTAACACCCCTTTGCTCTCAGCAGAGCTCCCCCGTGCCCAGCACATGCTCCACAAACACAACCCCAGAGCAGGTTCATCCCAGACATCCAGGGCATGGCTCACTCCCAGGGCCAGGCCTCGAAAAACCAGATCAATTCACCCTGACMCAACATTGCCACCTGCTAGGCTCCCGATTTTGCTGCTGGTTTACTGTTTTTCAATAGAAATTTCAAGAGGCGTTTTTAAAATTTATTTTTTTAAAACTAACTCAACATCAGCACAGCATCAGTGTAAATAAAGGGGCAGCTCTGGCTGCAATTGTAGCACCTGGCACACTGGCAATTTCTGATTGTGGGAATGATGCTCTGGGATTGTAGGAGAGGCATAAGTGAGACAAAAAGAAAATCCTCCTGCTTATTTAAGCTGTCACTACCGTAGAGCAGAAGCCCTTGTGGAAACCACTAATTCACAGGAGTGGATTTTCAAAGTCCCCTCTTCAGGCATCTCAGCCCAAGGTAAACAACTCAGTTGTGGTAGTTAACCCCGCCCTGTTTGAGAAAGAAGTGAAGCATTTTGTTCCAGTCTGTGGTGTTTATTTAATAGCTGTTATCAAGTTATTAAGGGATGTCCCTTCCACCGCTGCAGCCACACGTTGGATGTGTCCCCATGCAGAATCCAGTGCAGAGAGGAGGCACTGAGCAAACAGGGCAGGAACAAGGCAGCCTAGATAAGGGGGATGTGGGGGAGAGAGAAAAAGGCCATTTTCATGAAGGGAATGAGTGGGGAGGAAATAAATTCAGAGGATTGTAGAATCCCATAGTGGTTGGGTTGGATGGGACCTTAAAGCCCATCCCATTCCATCCCACCCCTGCCATGRCAGGGACACCTTCCACTGTCCCAGGCTGCTCCCAGCCCYGTCCAGCCTGGCCTTGGRCMYTKCCAGGGATCCAGGGGCAGCCACAGCTTCTCTGGGCACCCTGTGCCAGGGCCTCCCCACCCTCACAGGGCAGTGAAATCCATCTGGAGCAGGTTTTGTGCCTGAAGAGGATTTGACGCTTCCTGGTTTTGACCTGAGGAGCACATTGGGCTCCAGCACACCAGGAAAAAGCTTGTCTGGAAGGTGCTGGAGCTTAGGCAGAAGGCAGTGCCATGAGCTCCTCCTGTGCTGTCCCCCAGGGTGGCAGGGACATTCCTGTCACAGCGCATTGCCCAGGGCAGTGGGTTTGGCAGGGCCAYGCTGTTCAGCTGCTGTGAGGAAGGAAAGGCTGATCCCAAACCCACCTTCCCACCCACCCAAACCCTTCCAAACCCACCCCTGTGCCCCTGGGGTCTGCCCCTCACCCCTCACAGCCCTCCAAGCTCCTGCTGGGGCTCCCAGGAGCAGAGATGTACCCACCAGATGCACCACACCATGCAGGATGCCAAGTGCATTCTTTCRGGGAGATAACAATACCAGCTGATCTATTTTTAATCCAGTTCCTTGACAGAACATTTAGCCGTCCCTCTTAGAGAAGAATTTTTGTAATGGGTTCCTATCATGTCAATTTGGAAAGTGTTCCAGCCTCCYACTACTGAGAAGTGTAAAACTATTGGCAACATATGGCATCCCCGTGGAGCTATTTAATTGTACAAAGGGCTGCCAAAAGATAAAAAGGGACTCAGGAAAAAGAAAAAAAAAAARCAACCAAAAACCAAACCCCAACACAACTACTACAGCTCTGTTCTTCCCCTTTCTGCATCTCAAAACAGCTTGTTACATTTCCTAAATCCTCTCTCAAACAAAGCTGGGCTGCTGCTGCCGTGTTTAATAAGCTGGGGACTCTCATGGTGCAAACGGGGATTTGACTCCAACCCAAGTTTCCAGCGGCTGAATTTTGATGCCAGTGGGCGATGGTGGCTGCCCAGAGTGGGACCTGTGTTCTTCCTGCCCCACAGCCCAGGTATTTGTTGTGGGGCTGAGCCTTGGGGATGGGGACTTTGTGGGGTGGGATGAGCCATGGGTGGGGTGGGAGTGGATGTGGGGCCTGGAGAGGCACTGAGGGTGCCCCTGATGTGTCTGCACCCCAGATTAGACCCCAAGGGAAACCCCCAAAGGCTGTTTGTCTGGGGCTGGGGAGGTGGTGTCTCTGTCAAACAAACAGAAGAACACATCTCAAGGGTCCCAGAAGAAGCTCTGTCAAATCTATGGTCGTTTTTAGGAGAGTTTGAAGGGGGTTCGGCAGAGCACCTGGCAAAAATCAGCTTGTGAATGTGTGACTGGCCTTCAGGCACTGCCCCAGTGGGTGTGGGCATGGCCTTGCTGCACCCCTGCACTCCATGAGGGACAAAAATGACTCTGGTTTGAGGATGTCTGCCCAAAATGACCGTCAACACCATCCCTGGGCACCTTCAGCTTCACCAGCACATCCATGCTCCACACCCAGACATGTGCCCAATGCCCTTCCAGGCTGAGAGCAAAGCAAAGCATGCAAAACCCTCTTTATTTTCATTTTCAGCTCACAGTCCTCCCCAAGGAAGCCTCCACACCTCGGGATGCTCTGGAGGTGTTTGGTGGGGTCCTCACATCCACAGTCGATCCCTGGCCTGGGAAAACACCTCTCCTGTCCCGTGGAAATTTCATGAACAGAGAGAAGGAACCACCCTRGTGAAGGATGGGAGGGGACTCGAGGCCCAAACATGCCCACAATGAAACTCTGCCAGAGCCTGGAATAAAATTTGTGGCACTGTTGAAAGACCAGGAAAGGAAAAGAATGAAAATTCCAAGGAACCTACATTATTCATCATGAGTTCTACGAGCCCCACACAGCTGTGTTCTTTTTGTGGGTAAAAAGGGCAAAGCTCCSTCAGGGTTTTGTAAAGGGACACAAGAGGGGGTTAAAGGAAGGAATAAATGGAAAAAAAATAAAAGACAAAACAACACACAAGGCAGAGAAGGTGTCAGCCAAGATCTCTTCAGATTCTTGCAAGAGAAGAGGTGGAACAGAAACCAAAAATATCCAGTCTGTCACTAAAACCGCCCCTGTGCTGAAAACCTGGAGAGTCACAGACTGCACAGCTCCGTGGGAGAAGCTCCAGGTTTCATCTTCACTGCACAGGCAGTGCAATACCAGGAGCTCTGGATCACCTGGATACTCCTTTGGATGGGGAAAAAAGGCATTCAGATGGATTTTCAGAAAATCTTTTGATCCCATTTCTCAAAATCAATTTTCACTGATAATTTTCTCGTTTTCCAGGTGTCCATGAGGTTTGTTGGGTCCTTATCCCCATCCCTGCAAGAACATCCTGCTGCTGCTCTGTGGGTCTGTCTGACCACCCTGTCCAGCAGCCCTGGGGACAGCACAGCTCTGACCATTCTTGTCCTCCTTTTCCTGCTGTCCTCACCAGAGTGACCAGAAACCCCACAGGGAACCCACATCTCATCCCCATGGAATATCTAAACAGATCCTTTGCCTGCCTTCTGCTTTTTAGGAAAGAACATTTCAACAGCATTTCCCCTCAATAAAGGAAGAAACGGCCTGACAGAGATACAAATTCCTTGACTGAGATGTAAGATCTCAGTCCCAGGGTCTTTGGCATGCTGATCCCAAGTCACCCAGGTGATTTGAGGAAGTTCTCTGGTGATTCCAGCACAGACACAGGTTTGGGAGGAAGAAGCCTGAGTGCATTACTGCGCTGAGGGCTGCTCAGCTCCCTGCTGGATGCATTATTTATGGCAGGAGCTGCAGGAAATTAGTGAGTGATGAGCTCTCAGACCGAGCCTTTTGTGCTGGCTCTGTCCCACTAACGCAGCCCCGAACCAAGGGGCATCACGGGCTCCACCAGCAGCACCCACCAAAACTTCCCTGTGCTCCTGAGATCCTTCTCTGGTACTTTTTGCATGAGTTGGAGCAAAAAGTGTCATTGTCAAGGCTGATCTACTCCTTTTTAGTGCACGTTGCACTTCATTAGGAAAAGTTTTAATTGCGTGGCAAATAATCGCATCTGGGAGGTCTGATAGGGGAAAATCACTGCCTGAAATCACTTTTTTTGGGTTATCAGAGGAGTAACAAATGCTGAATTAACTCTCTTTTCCTAAGTTGGGCTGGACCTCATTAGTAAAGGAATTATTTCACTGTGAAAGGAGTAAATGGTTCAAACAAAAACCAGAACTCTTTCCTTGGCCAAATGCATTTAAGGAACCCCTCTCTGTCCTCGTTCCCTTTTGCAGTTGAGCTGACTCGTCGTTCCAAAGACAGAGATTTATGAGGTTGTCCCTAATGTGCCACGGGTTGGACTTCAGCATTTGGGAACTGCACAAATGGGATCTGCAGGGGACTCTCAGGGCCATCAGGAGTGCTGGGCTTGGACTGGGCCACCCCAAAATATGAGGATTCCCCACATGAAAAATCAAGGCTGGCGAATCTCTGGGCTCCAGAGATGGCCTGTGCCTCGGTTTCTCTGTTCATATGATCCTCCCCTGCCTTCCAGCACCCCNTTCATGAACAGAGAGAAGGAACCACCCTGGTGAAGGATGGGAGGGGACTCGAGGCCCAAACATGCCCACAATGAAACTCTGCCAGAGCCTGGAATAAAATTTGTGACACTGCTGAAATGCCAGGAAAGGAAAAGAATAAAAATTCCAAGGAACCTACATTATTCATCATGAGTTCTACGAGCCCCACACAGCTGTGTTCTTTTTGTGGGTAAAAAGGGCAAAGCTCCGTCAGGGTTTTGTAAAGGGACACAAGAGGGGGTTAAAGGAAGGAATAAATGGAAAAAAAATAAAAGACAAAACAACACACAAGGCAGAGAAGGTGTCAGCCAAGATCTCTTCAGATTCTTGCAAGAGAAGAGGTGGAACAGAAACCAAAAATATCCAGTCTGTCACTAAAACCGCCCCTGTGCTGAAAACCTGGAGAGTCACAGACTGCACAGCTCCGTGGGAGAAGCTCCAGGTTTCATCTTCACTGCACAGGCAGTGCAATACCAGGAGCTCTGGATCACCTGGATACTCCTTTGGATGGGGAAAAAAGGCATTCAGATGGATTTTCAGAAAATCTTTTGATCCCATTTCTCAAAATCAATTTTCACTGATAATTTTCTCGTTTTCCAAGTGTCCATGAGGTTTGTTGGGTCCTTATCCCCATCCCTGCAAGAACATCCTGCTGCTGCTCTGTGGGTCTGTCTGACCACCCTGTCCAGCAGCCCTGGGGACAGCACAGCTCTGACCATTCTTGTCCTCCTTTTCCTGCTGTSCTCACCAGAGTGACCAGAAACCCCACAGGGAACCCACATCTCATCCCCATGGAATATCTAAACAGATCCTTTGCCTGCCTTCTGCTTTTTAGGAAAGAACATTTCAACAGCATTTCCCCTCAATAAAGGAAGAAACGGCCTGACAGAGATACAAATTCCTTGACTGAGATGTAAGATCTCAGTCCCAGGGTCTTTGGCATGCTGATCCCAAGTCACCCAGGTGATTTGAGGAAGTTCTCTGGTGATTCCAGCACAGACACAGGTTTGGGAGGAAGAAGCCTGAGTGCATTACTGCRCTGAGGGCTGCTCAGCTCCCTGCTGGATGCATTATTTATGGCAGGAGCTGCAGGAAATTAGTGAGTGATGAGCTCTCAGACCGAGCTTTGTGCTGGCTCCATCCCACTCACGCAGCCCTGAACCAAGGGGCGGCACGGGATCCGCCAGCAGCACCCACCAAAACTTCCCTGTGCTCCTGAGATCCTTCTCTGGTACTTTTTGCATGAGTTGGAGCAAAAAGTGTCATTGTCAAGGCTGATCTACTCCTTTTTAGTGCACGTTGCACTTCATTAGGAAAAGTTTTAATTGCGTGGCAAATAATCGCATCTGGGAGGTCTGATAGGGGAAAATCACTGCCTGAAATCACTTTTTTTGGGTTATCAGAGGAGTAACAAATGCTGAATTAACTCTCTTTTCCTAAGTTGGGCTGGACCTCATTAGTAAAGGAATTATTTCACTGTGAAAGGAGTAAATGGTTCAAACAAAAACCAGAACTCTTTCCTTGGCCAAATGCATTTAAGGAACCCCTCTCTGTCCTCGTTCCCTTTTGCAGTTGAGCTGACTCGTCGTTCCAAAGACAGAGATTTATGAGGTTGTCCCTAATGTGCCACGGGTTGGACTTCAGCATTTGGGAACTGCACAAATGGGATCTGCAGGGGACTCTCAGGGCCATCAGGAGTGCTGGGCTTGGACTGGGCCACCCCAAAATATGAGGATTCCCCACATGAAAAATCAAGGCTGGCGAATCTCTGGGCTCCAGAGATGGCCTGTGCCTCGGTTTCTCTGTTCATATGATCCTCCCCTGCCTTCCAGCACCCCCTTTCTCTGCTCCCACAGCTCCCCTTCTCCCTGAGGTGCCTGCTCCCATCCATCCCAGTCCCACACCCTCTGGAATTCTCTCTTTCCTCAGTTTCATCCCACATCTCTGCTTCCCTGGCTCTGTGTGACACCGGGACACTCCTGTCCCTCCTGGACATTGAAAAAGTGTTGGGGACAGCAGAGTCCTGAGGGAACACGGGGCTGGGCTGGACAGRAGGTGCTCAAGGAAAAGCCAGAGCTGGGTCCAGGTTTGTGTGGCCCTAGCTCAGGGCTATCATGATTGTTTTTTTTTAATAAGAATGGTTTTAACAATGGGTCCATCTCGGTGTAAATTGGGAGAGTCGTTAACAACTCCACACTTTTCAGTGGGATGGGAAATGCTTCCCAGTGGACTCTGAAAATGAATGGAGCTTTGTGTGTCTCACTGGTCATAATATTCCAGTGAAATGATGAATCTCACTAAAACCAAACCAAATACAACTAACAAAAAAAAACAAACCAAAAAAAACAAAAAACCAAAAAAACAAAAAACCAACAAAACCAAACCACCAAAGAACAGACAAATAAAAACAAACAAATAAGCAAACAAAAAACCCCAAACAATCGCCACGAGATGAGAAGTACTGAAACAAAGCAGAGGGTGAGGATGGCTGGTGCRGGATGCCCCATTGTTCTGCAAGATATTTTGGTGTGGAACAAGGCTTTCCAGGCTCTCTTCTCTAACTCTGGCCTGCCCTAAAACTGTTTTGTTTTTTTTTTGTTTGGGCCATTAAAAAACCGTCCTGAGGCTCTGCACTTGCAGATGCCTGAGGATTCTTCAAGTAGAAGAAATAGAAAGGAGAAACCTCAGGTTTTTGCAGAGGGGTCTTTTTTTAGTCAGATCTAAATTGCAATATCAGTAACCGGAGCTCTTTTAAATAATCCTCAACCACAGGAACCACGTGTGCAGGGGAAAAGGTTGCTAATTTCTCAGAAAAGTTTCTTGTTTCATTTTTTAAAATTTTATTGTTGTCAGAAGACGTTGCTGTTGGGTGAGCAGGGGAACGAGGTTATTCTTACTGTTACAAAAGAAGATCAGAAGAAGGGAAGTTGTGGTGTTTAGAATATTCCCAGAAAGAGAGGGGCCTTGGTCACCTGCAGACACTGGGAACAGAGGCTGTTCCATCAAATTTATGGCAAATACTCCTCGTGCTGGAGAAGAGAAGGCTCCAGGGAGATCTCAGACCTTCCAGAGCCTAAAGGAGCTCCAGGAGAGCTGGAGAGGGACTGGGGACAAGGAATGGAGGGACAGGACACAGGGAATGGGGTCACACTGCCAGAGGGCAGGGATGGATGGGATATTGGGAAGGAATTGTTCCCTGTGAGGTGGGGAGGCCCTGGCACAGGGTGCCCAGAGAAGCTGTGGCTGCCCCTGGATCCCTGGCAGTGCCCAAGGCCAGGCTGGATGGGGCTGGGAGCAGCCTGGGACAGTGGAAGGTGTCCCTGCCATGAGATGAGAGACTGAAAGGGACAGAAGGAAAAATGGATCAGTAAACTCCCTCAGAGTGCAGAGACTGCAAGGTTAAAATTAAACTTGACAAAACTCAAGCTGAGTTACAACTTGCAAATATATGTATTTTAAATAAAAAAGATCTTAGGTCACACAGACAAAAAGAGAAAGCAAAATGGTTGAAATAAAAAACAAATGCAGTTGCAGAATAAGATCCTAAATGCGTACTTTGCTTCAGTTGGACAATAAAGAGGCTGCTGCAGGACACAAGGGCACAGGGACGATCACTAATGGGCATGAGATTTATAAAAATGGAAATTTCAGCATCCAAGGTGAAAGCAAAACTGAAAGAGCTTTAATGCACTGAGGCCAGGGGGAACAAATAATCCGACCCAGACTCCTAAATGAGCTGGCACACAAAGTCATGAGTCCACTCTCCAGGATTTTTAATACATGAGTCGAGCAGAAAAAAAATGACAAGCCCAGTTCTCCCATTTGAAAAAAGAAATGAAGGATCCAGGCAACTAGAGACATCAACGGTATGCAAAGCTCAGAATGAATTTGCACGGAAAGAATAATTAAAGACCYGAAGGTAAATGGAAAATCGGATCAAATATAACAAATAAAACACTTGGATGATCCTGACGAGGGGAGTAATGGAAGCAGAATGAAATGTAATAGTACAAAGTGCAGAGCTGTGCACGCTGGGAGTAATAACATGAATTTCTGCTTGGAGCTTGAGCCTCATCACTTGGAAATGACAGAACAGGAGAGAAAGTTGTTTCCACTCATCTGTCACCAGGGGTGGGGAGGTCAGACTTCCTTTGTCCCAGATGAAAATCTACTGGCAGCTTTATTTTTCCCACTTCCTTCCAGTTTAATTTGGTCTGTACAAGCATCAACACTAACACCCAAAATATCAGTTCAAAGGAATAAAAAAATTCCCATGAACCAGGTGAGTTCCCTAGAGAGAATAATGTGAAAGGCTGAACATTCAGAGACACCAGAGACACTTGTGACCAGCACTGCTGCACCTCCAGGAGAAGCAAGCAGTGCTGCAGCTCTGGAAAAGGCTTATCCCAGGCAGGAATTCCCTCTAGGAATGGGTGAATGTGAGTGCTGCATCCCTGGCCAGGTGTGAGCACATCCAGGAGCTCTGCAGGGCTCTGACCCCTGGAAGGACAGCCATGGAAAGGCTGAGGCAGGGGCTGAGCTCATCTGCCCCGAGAGAGGGAGGGTTGGCTGGTGCAGGAGGAACAAACAATGGCCAGAAGAGACTGAGTGCAGTGAGAGAAAGGGGAATAAACAGAGAGGAGGATGAAAACTACTTAAGCTAAAGGACTGACTTGGAACAAGAACAAATGCACCATGCAGCCATGAAAGCATTTGGGAGGTTATAAGAAGATTTTTAATAGGAGAGCGGTAACGATCTGGAAAAGTCTCCTGAAGATGAGGGGAAGGAGGAAACTAAACCTGAGCTCAGAGAAGAGATGGGGACATTCCTGSTGGGCTGTGTGGTGTGGGTGCTGGAGGCCTTTTCTCATCCTCTGGGCTCACAGCTGGGGAAGGGGCAGGAGGTGAAAGGTGTGGCTCTGCATCCCTGCAGCACAACCAGGCTTGTCTGTTTGCTTCTCCTGGAGGTGCAGCAGTGCAGGTCACAAGTGCCTCTGGTGTCTCTGAAAGTTCAATTTTTCACATGATTCTCTTAGGAGAATCACCTGGTTTATGGGAATATTTTATTCCTTTGAACTGATATTTTGGGTGTTAGTGTTGATGCTGGTACAGATAAAATTAAACTGAAAGTAAGGAAGTGAGGAAAATAAAACTGCCAGTAGATTTTTGTCTGGGAGAGACAAGGAAGCCTGATTTGTGCAATATTTACCTGGAGGGAGCAGGGCTCAGAAAGTCCTTTCCAACCTCCACAAGCAGCTGCTTTCACCCAAGATRTCAGTGCTTGGCTGTGATGTTTCTAGAATGCAGCTGATGCTGCAGCAGAAGGAATTTCCATCACTCACTGGGTTAAATGTTGATCCTTTGCAGAAGGGCTGTGCTTTGAGGCTGGACACCAACCCATCACCTTTCTCTGTGTCGATATTCTTTGGGTTTTCTCCCCTTCCATCACTCAGAGTCAGCTCTGACAGAGCTGAAACCCACACTGAGCTGTGTCCAGCWGGGCACAACAGCTCCACGGGGCCCTTGGCAGCTCCCTGCAGGGAGGGGTTGGGAGACAGGTTCAGCTTTCACCTGCACTCCCGAGGTTCTGGGTGGCTTTCCCAGAGCTCTCCCCCATCCAAACACACCCCTAAGGCATGAGCAGGGTGAGCTGATGCTGTTGCTGGAGCAGGAGGCAGAGCAGAGCCCGGATTTTTAATTATCAGTGGAATCATTGGTCAGCTGAGGTGGGGACAGCAGAGCTGGACATGCAGGATGAGCCCCCAGGTGTGACCCATGGACTGAAGGCACATCCACATTCCATCTGCTGGTTGCTGGCCTGTAAAATCACAAAGTGCTGCTCTCCATCATCACTGGAGCCACTATTTAAATTCACTTGGATCGCAGAGTAATTTTTCCACTCTGTTAAAGGTTCCTTTCGCAAGTGCCACTCCATGTCTCTTGATTTGATTTCCTTGTACCTTTTTTAATCCATTTTTAATAGGCTTCCAGATTTTTAATAGCTTTAGAGATTTCTTTTCTCCTTCATGTCTATGTTGTTGATTGTAAGACTGGCTTTTGGATGTCTCCTTTCTTTGATACCTCGCTTGCCTGGGTCGTCTTTGCACTTATCCTTTAAACATATTCGCAATGTACTTGGTTTACTTCATTGAGCATTTTTGAAAGCATTGCCTTTGCTTTTCCTCTCAGCTCTGTTATCTGAATACATCTTAGGTAATTAATCAGCTCCCATTGATCTGAACATAAATTTCCAGATTTTTCAGACATTCATTACATGTGCTGAATAGAAGTGAGAGTGGCTGGATGAGAGAATTCATACCTGACAAACAGCCCATCCAGATCTGAGCTGTTCCTTCTCCTCGTGCTCTTCTCATTGAGTAGCTCAGGGCGGGGGTGGGGGGGAAAGTGATGTTTTTCAGACAGCTGTGAGTGAGAAGCAAAAGCTCAGAATATAAATTCACTCTCTTCAGGGCTCTTCTTTCCAGTTCCTCTGGATCAGCAGCCATTTCTGAATTTGATACGAGCAGGATTAGCCGGTCCCAGGARCTGCTGTTTCATCCCTAAGCCCACCTTCTGTTCAATTCATTTGGATCCCAAAGTGTGGCCACGGGAGGCTGGACAGGGTGATCCCAAGCTCCTCTCACCCTGCAGGGACACGTGGCTCACAGTGAGCACCAGTTACCTCCTGTCACCCTGAAACCCAGCCCGTGGCTCTGGATCCGTGCCCTGAGAACTGAGGACAGGTAGCAAAAGGGAACATGAGAGAGGCAGGGAAATCATGCCATAACTTTGTCTCTACGAGTCCATTGTCATGGGGGAGGAGGTTGCCAAGGGAAAAAAACATAGATATGATCCACTGTGTGATGGTGGAAGTGCAGGTAAATGGCACAGAATGTTAACAGGAGGGGCTCAGTGACCACCTGTATCATCTCAGGGGGCCCTGGTGTGGGATTTTCATGGAGTAATAACTTAAATCAAGCTGTGTAATATCATCCTCCTTGCCACTATCTGCAGCGCTCCTGGAGGTGCAGGATTTCCTAAGAACTGGGTTAAAAAGCAACCCCAGCCCTCACATGGCTGAACCAGCTGCTGCCACCTCTGCCCCAAGCACACCCACCCACCCCAAAGACACTGAGTTCAACAAAGCCACTCCTCTGTCACTGGAACTTCAGAGAGCAGCTCCCAGCAATGAAGGGTACTCGTTAGGGGAACATTTCCTGCATATTTAAAGAGCTTTGAGCCCTATGTGCATGTACCTCATTGGGCTTCCTTGCCAAAAGTGCCATTAATGGGTTTTGTGCTGCAGTGCAGGGCAGGAATAGCACTGCCTCCCTCTTTGTGCTTTATGTGCTCTCATGCTGAGAAGAAGGAGGAAAGTATTGGTAAGTAGAATGAAAAAAAAGTATCAATTTTACATCTTAGTGAGTGACCATGAATGGTGAAGGCTGTGGGTAGGGCATGGATCAGATAAACTCACCCTGCAACAACTCATCCTCCTCTCCCTGGCAGATCACAGTGGAAGGTGTTTGTGATGCAAAAAGCTCAATTGAATCAAACTTCTCCTCTCTGTGTGTGCATTTACATGGTCACTCGTTAGTTTATCACCCCCACTTCAGTTTCAGCAGGGAGATTTTCAGAGTGARCTACAAACCAGCGTGAAAGAAGGGTGTTGAAACTACATCTGAATTGAAATCTAATTTCTTCTGCTAGGAAAACACAGTTCTGTGTCAGAGATGAGAGCAGCCCGGGATGGCCAGCACCATGTTTCAGAGGGATAATTTTTTTCAGTGCTTAGTTATTATTAACTACATCTCTTATTCATCCTGTCTCTTGATCCATTTTTCCCAAGCATGGAATTTGCTCATGCAGTGCAACTGTCTATCAGAAATCACTGTTGCAAACTGATTTCCAGTTGTCAGGCCCAAAGATATTTTTATTTTAGTCAAATATTCGGTTCCACTAATTCAGTCAGCTCACCCACAAGTTTARCAACTGCTCCAGTGAATGTGCATGTGAATGTGATTTGCCAGTATTCCTCCTTTTTGAGATGGGCTATGCCTGGTTGTGTGCATGAGAATGATTTAATATTTAAAGGGACTGAAGAGGATTTGAAGAATCTTCATAGCTGAGGAAGTTTGTGAAAAATCCCCTTTCTGGTTTAAAATGGATTAGAAATATGGATTCTGTTTATTGCTGCCGACTCAGTTTTCCCAGTGTTCAAGGCAKCCTAGGGAAACATTTTATTTCATCRTGCAGTGTGGATCTAATGCTACAGGATSTCAAATAACTGGGAAAAAGCCACTGAAAGCAGCAGGATGGCTCCTGTGCATGGCAATGTCATGGTTGTACAGGCATTGGGGTGCAGAGAGGGGARTTCCAACACCTAAAATCAAATATTTGGTACAAGGTGGGGGAAAAGGCTGCTCAGGATTGAAAGGCAGCTTGTGAGTGGCTTTTGCCTCCTGCCCATCTCCAGCCCAGCCTCACGCAAAGGAGCTTTTCCTGCCCTCTGCAGAGTGACCCAGCCCTTCTGCCAGCCCTGCAGGCACATCTGGAGTGACCCTGCCCCTTTTCCAGCCCTGCAGGCACATCTGGAGTGACCCTGCCCCTGTGTCCAGCCCTGCAGGCACATCTGGAGTGACCCTGCCCCTGTGTCCAGCCCTGCAGGCACATCTGGAGTGACCCTGCCCCTGTGTCCAGCCCTGCAGGCACATCTGGAGTGACCCTGCCCCTGTGCCCAGCCCTGCCCAGATTGTGCAGAGAGGCTGGGCAATCTCCTCCCTGGGGATATTCCAGAGCTGTGTGGGCTCTGCTGTGCCCTGAGCTCTGGGATGGCCCTGCTGGAGCAGGGAGTGGCACCAAATGAYCCCACTGTGGTCCCTTCCAGCCTGACCCATCCTGGGATTCTGTGCTGAAGGAGGAAGGAGCTGAGCATCCCTCTCCACCACGCTGGGCTCCCCCTGCCCATCCCTGAGGAACTCCCTTTCCCCTGGCTGGTGCAGAGCCCTGTTCCCTGCTCTYCATGTCCTCTAATCAGCTTAGCAAAAGCCCTCCACTGCATATGGTTGGATTGCAATTTTTGAATACTTGTAGCATGGGCAAATCAAACCCAATTTCCTGCAATACAAAGCCCTGCACTGCTCCCCAATGAGGGCTATTTTCCTGCCAAATTGCATCTTTCAAACCACAGCCAATTCGGCTGTAGAGCTGCCAAGAAAAAAAGGTCAGAAAGACTTAAAAAAAAAAAAAAAAGATATTTTTCTCTTTACTGTATTCAAAAGCAGATCTCCTAATTCTGCACAAACTTTCAAAACAAGGGAGAAATCACTGTGGGATAGGTGCTGATTATGGGCAATTTCAGCCCWAAGGACAACATTTTGCAAGCTTATTAATAGGACCTGAAAATAGCAATTTCTAATGGGGCCAGTGCTGGAAACACTTTCCTTCTACCCTGGTTTGGATGAAGAGCTCCTCCAGTGAAGCCAGTTGAATTATGCAGATTTTGGACCTTCCTTACTGGAGTTTTCACTGCTGCCTGTACAATATTTTAYATACATCAGTTTTATTTGCAGGGTTTGACCATGAGTACCTGCTTAGCCATATCCCTTATCAGATAAAAATGCAATAAATGGGGAGATGGGAAAAATCATCTCTCCAGAAAACACTGGACTGGGAGGTGATTTGAACCAACAATAAAATATGTAGAGAGAGCAGAGTAATGGAAGATTTTACATAGCCAGGCAGGGAGTAGAGGACATTWGCTGGAAGCTTATTTATGGGATTGGCATAAGATTGGGTTTTAACTCAGTGTGTGGAGCAGCTGAAAAGGAAGAGAGCTACAGGACGTGTATTAAGTGCTGCACGACATGGAAGGTGTTTGGAGACAAGCTGTACTCCAAGGAAAATGCTCTGCCAAACAYCCCTGTCCTTGTGGTGGGTGCAGGGTAAGGGAAGATTTCGAAGCAGGAATTTGGAGAAGCTTCCTCATCTGCTGACAGGTGCTCAGCCAGCACACAATGCCAGCAGGAAGGTCAGGGTCTGGTGAAATAGTGTGTGAAGGTTCATAACCCAAACCCCCTCAAAAACCTGCAAACACCCAAATCAAACAGATCACATTGGTGTGAAGGCAATCCCAGGGCAATCAGAGAAGACCCTCTCTCCTACAGAAAATGTGAAGTTTATTGTTGGCTGAGGTGAGGGGAAGAAAAGGCTTGTGAAAACCACAGAAGGCAGTGACAGAAGCAGAAAGGGTGGTGGAGGAATCCATGTGGAAAGGGGTGAGGCAYGAGATCCACGCTGCTGTCTGGGATTCGCTGCTGCACGGGGAAGGTTTTCCTGCAAGAATCACAAAATCCCCTCCCTGCAACAGGTAGTCATTTTCCAAAAGAAGAAGCGTGGGGAAGTGGCAATTTTAAACCATTAAAATGCTTTAGCACAGGTAATTAGTGCTGTTAGAGGATGACAAGAGGCCTGGATGGCTGAAGGACATGGCTGGGAACCAATGTTTTTGGGCAGTTCCCTCCTTGCTGGTTCTCATTTCGGTAATGACAGTGCACAGGGCTGGGGGCTGCTGTCCTGAGCTCTTTTGTGGAGGATCAGGGTGGGAAACACCAAGAGCAGATATGGCACCTGGGGCATGGGATGGGTGGGCTTGGCAGGGCTGGTTAATGGTTGGACCCAACAATCTTAGAGGTCTTTCCACCCCAAAAGTTTCTATAAATAATCCCTCATGTCGGAGATGTGTAAGATGCTCATGTCAAGGTTGGAGAACAGGGTCTTCTCCCAGACCCTGGAGGACTGAGGTGTGCAAAGCTGTCCCTTGGGGCTGTSTACCCCAGGTTCCCGCTGTCCTGAGCTGGGAGGTGACAGCAGTGGGTTTGCAGAGCTGTGGGACCTGGGGATGAGCATCCAAGCACAGGGGTCTGTAGCAGTGTGACCCTCCAGGACCTGGTTTGATCTCATGTCTTCCTTGCTCCCTTTCTTAGCTCTCATATTTTGTTTGCTCTTTACAGCTCCTGCACAGCACACCAGGCAGATGCTCCCATCGCATTTCACATCAATGGAGAGCTCTTATGGGGCAGTTAAAGTCCATTTAGAACCCATTAATGGACATAAATAGTCCAGATTGTCCCTTCCAATTCGCCTTTTATGCACCAAATTCATTCAGCCACCRCACTGCCCCATCGTGGAACTCGTGGAATTTCCTAACCGAGCTTTCAAGCCTTGACCATTTCACGTAGTTTCATATTTATCCACAAATTTTCTTTATACTGCTCACACACTGAGATGAATGCTCAGGCATCCAGGCTATTAATAAATACACTTGATAACAATGGTCCTCGTGTGAGCCATTAAGACACTGCAGTATTAATAGCCTTTCTTTTTGGAGAAGGACTATTCTTCCCCTTTCTCTTTCTTCAGGCTGGAGCTGATCGAATTGTTCATTGTGAGTAATCTCCTCGGAGAATATAGTTCTTATTTCTCTATGAAAATCAGTCATTAATTCATCTTGTGAACTTTATCCTGAGGTACTCAGCCTTTTGCTTTCACTCTCCTCATTACTCACTTGCTCTTGCTTCACCTCCGTGCTGGAGCGCCGATGCTCCGACGTAACTGGATGCTGAAATGATTCAGCAACGAAAGACAGGCAGCCATGAGCCAAAATTTTATGTCTTCTGTGACTGAATCAGCTTTTAGCAAAGATATAAAACTTGAGAGGCCCTTGAACTTTCTGTGAATGACCAAGCTGTTTGTCACCAGAAGCTAATTTGGTGGCTCCAGTGGCAAATCTGTGGGTGCTTTATCTTCTTTGCTTCCAAACCACAGCAGCCAGAACTTCCTTGGACAGGGAAGCCTCTTGGGCAGTTTCCTTGTGTTYGCAAGTACATTTTTGGGTGAGAGTCACCATTACACAGGAGTCCAGAGGTGTTGGGGGAGAGTGACCTTGGGAATAATTTTGCCCTTTTTGCCCCCATTTCTTTACACTTTCCCACTTCCCACAGCTGGGTTGAGCCAGGAGGGCGCTGACACCTCTGAGCATTCCCTCTTGGGGGAGGAGGCATTGTCGTGACAAATGTAAGGGCAGAGGAGTTGTGGAGCCAGGAGAAAAATCCCAACAAGGAAACACTCAAGGAGACAAGATTTGAAGGAGATGAACTTGTTCCACCCTGACAAGAGAGGGCTGTGATTCATCCAGAAGGATCAAGATGGTGTGCTGCAGCAGAAGGAGGAGGGGTTTGGGGTTTCTGAGTGGTTTCTTCTGATCAGAAAGGTTTCCATCAATATCCCCTTCTCACCAAAGCCAGTCTCCAGCACAGCCACCCATAACTCAATCCCAGTCAGCCCTGGACATCTCTGCACAAAAGGTTYTCATTCAGACCAGAGAGTCACATGAAAGAGTGAATTTTGAGAGACTTAAAATGTGGAATCCACTTTTCTCTATGTTTAAAAATCCCATTTTTTTGCAATAAAATGTCTTCATATAGTCCTTCTAACCTTGCACTTTCAGGGGTACCAAGTGTAGCTGGATTGTTTCAGAATAAGAAAAGCAAAGACAAGCGTGAACAGGAGCTGACTTACTATTTAAAGAATTTAATTTTCGTTTTGAGGAAAGTGTAAGTCTAGATTTGCTGTTATGTAACAAACTGCATTTAAAAGCAATTGCTTTTGAAAATACACTATTGAACTTTGAAATTACTGTGATAATGCAGCTTTAGTCTGTGAATGCTCCAGTCTGGGAGGAAGCACAACAGCAGCCTTTGATGAGGACATGAATTTGTTATGACAGGCTAATTTTACAATTCCAAGGCTGCCTTACAGCAGAGTTATAAAGATATATATTTAAAAAAAAAAAAAAAAAACCCAAAAACAAAATCAAAGGCCCAAGAAGCAAGGAAGGWATCATGTTGCTGCTGAGGAAATGTTCTCACACAGCCAACTCCCACGGGTCAATTCAAGGTGGTATCCAGCCATMTTTGATAGCTCAGGGAGCAAAATATTGTGAATATTGGGCATGTTTAGACTGATGGGTGAGTTGAACTGTTTGATCTGTGCCTGTGTGTGAGTCTGGGAGTGCTGTGATATGAACTGCCTCAYGTGAACAGCCAAAGACAGATCTTGGGGAAAAAACAACGAGGAGAAACCCAATCAAGCCACCACCCCCCCTCATCAAATAAAATCTTGAACAATAGAAACGCTGCCTGGAACCTCGGAGCAGCCCGGCTGTGCCTGAGCGGAGCTGCCACGGYGAGTTAGCGTCAGGCTGGTGTAAGTGGTCTCCTAGAAATAATCTCATTGCAGATATCCCTGCTAATCCTCCAGCAGGAAGGGCAGCRGGGATCTCCTGCATGGGGCTGGCAGAGATGTCTGCTGGAGCCTGCAGATGGAGGAAATCAGGAGCTGGAGGAGAGCGTTTGGAACTGCAGGAGCTTGGAGATGCAGGGAGAAAAGCTGGAGAAAGAGAGGGTGGGAGCTTGGTCTGAGTGGTTTGTGCAGGAATGGAGGGGAGGGACAGTCTGGTGGCACTGCTGGGGAGGGGACACCGTAGCCAGAGTCACCAGGAAATAGGAACAGACTCCCAGAGCTCTCCTACAGGAAACCTGCAGAGCCACGTTTCTCAAGGGCAAGCAGTGACAGGATGAGGGAGAATGGTTTTAAGATGAGAGAGGGTAGATTTRCATTGGATATTAGGGAGAAATTGTTCCCTGTGAGGTGGGGAGCCCTGGCACAGGGTGCCCAGAGAAGCTGTGGCTGCCCCTGGATCCCTGGCAGTGCCCAAGGCCAGGCTGGTCATTGGAGCAGCCAGGGACAGTGGAAGGTGTCCCTGCCCATTGCTGGGGGTGGGAGTGGATGATTTCTAATGTCCCTTCCTACCCAAACCATTCTGTGATGCTCTGAAATGTGGAGAGCACACTGCAGAGAGGAGAAATCAYGTGGTGGGGCCCTTATGGGATGCTGCTTTTTCCTGTGAAGCTCTTGTGACCAAGAACTCATCCGAAACACCTCCCACAACATTTGAGGAAAAGGCAAAGAGAGCTTTGGGGCTGAGGAAATCCTCTGTGGACAGATGCCAAGATGCACTGAGGCCTTTGCCACTGATTTTGCATGGTGCTGTGTCAGCCAGCGGCCAGAGGAGCCCGGTTTGTGCTCCTGACAAACTCTGTGAGCTCCAGCACGGTGCCAGGGGCCGAGGCAGCTCTTCCAGCAGCTCACATCTCGTGTCACTGTGTAAATCTCTCCAGCCTGTCACTGATGGAGGGGTCTATGTGACAGGTGTCRCCCGTAAATCCCTTTTAAACACATCCATTACCGCACACTGCATCACTCACAATCACCCATGAAATGTCTCTTTGGAGTCAAGAATCAGACAGRGCTGATTTAGGGCCGTTTGCTGCTGCCAGGGGATTAGCTGGATCTTGCAGCTATTGGGATGTCAGCCTGGCCCCACAARGGATGAGGCAGAGCAGGCACAAACAGCTCCAGCAGCAGCTTTCCAGCAGCCTTTCCACACAGCAAAACCAGGCTTTAAAACTGACACCAGAGACTCCAAAACACACTTCCCATGGGAACACACACAAGAAGTTTTAGTTTCATACACATGCATGAAGTTTTAGACCCTCGCCCTTTCTCTGGGTGAGAGACCTTTGAAATGAGACCTTTCTTAGGGTTTCTGTCATCATTTCCACCTTGGCAAGTGGAGTTCACACAGCTTTACACACACACAGAGCTCTGCCTCAGACACAGACAGAATGAGGCTTTTTGCCATTCAGCAGGTGGGGTTTTTTTCCCCCAGTTTCTCCTCCAAAAGGAGCAGGCAGCTTGAGACATCAGCCCTGCTCCAAATAGAAAATCCGTGTCTCATTTAATTCAGAATAACATGAGAACATCTGCAAAATAAACAGGGCAATTTAGACAGGCAAAAAGCTTATTGGGAGCCATCAGTGCTGGCTGCTGCTTCAGCCTGGGCTAGACTGGAGCCATGCTGATAGAAGAGGCTGGGAGACAGCCCAGATGAGCAACTTTTTTAGATATTGCTGAGTTAAAGTAGAAGAGGAGAGGTGCTCACATGTCCTGTGTCAGAGCAGTGTCTGGCAGGAGCAGGTTCAGAGGAAGAAGAGCTGAGACAGTCCCAGTGCCACAGAAACACCAGTGGCTTCCTGACTTTGAGAAGAATCTTCTGCTCTGAGCGCTCTGCTSCAGCCACAGCACCAGGAGAACTTCCCTGGAGTGACTTTTCTCTTTATCCACAGAAACATTCAGTCATTTTTGCCATGATGGCCTTGGCAATGTCTYTGGGATGAAATGAGGAGCATCTGTGTATGGGGGTGCAGTTGGGGCTGGATTAGGATCTGAGCAGCAGCAAAAGGCAGCAGAAATGATCCAAGGCTCATGAACTCAGCTCTGCCTTCGTTCTCCAGAAAAGGCACGGAAAGCAAGAGCCATCATCACTTCTCCTTGGCAATGGTGCTGCTGGAAAGGGATCAGCTCACGTGGGAGCAGGAGGAGATGAGAGGGAATGTCAAGCAATGCAGGAGGAGAGGGTGTGGGTGAGGCAAGGAGCTGAGCACTGCCACTTTTAATGAGCAGGGTGATTATCTACTGGCAGCTGTTTGCAGATTAGACACCGAGGCCTTGGTCAGGGATAATTATCTCTCTCTGGAATTGGGAGATTTTTCTCTTTTCTGGCAGGGAAAGAAGTGCTGGGCAGTGTCCAGCATCCAGACCTGCTGCCCCAGGAGGAGAGGCTGTGGTATCTCTTTCCCTCACCCCAGTGGAGGAGGAGTCCTGTCCTCAAATCGGCCCACAAGGACTGGATTACAATCCATGGATTAAGCCGCTGTCCTAGGATGTCCTTAGCTTCTTATCCCACAGTGGAGTGGCTCTGGCTGCCAGGCAGCTCCCTGCAGGATCCCCTGCTGGTGTTTTCCAGCCTAATCAAACACTCTGAAAACTGAATATTGGGATGATCTGCTACAGAGGGCACACAGCTACAAGGGCCAGTCAGGGCTGAGGGCAAACATCAGCATTTCCAAAACTGCMCCCAAAGGGTATTGCTTCTTCTCCCYTGAGATGGAAAAATTAGYCTGCTCTCTGCAGCTARAAACTGGTATTAACAGCAACRATTTACTTTTCAAAATKAAATATTTAKCTGCAGAAAATGTTTCTCAAAAGCAATGCAAACTGACACAGCAATCATGGGCACAGGGCGAGCACTGCAACCAGCTCTCATTAAAATCCCAACCTGACCTCACAGGTAGCCTGGAACTGTGGAATTTGGTCTTCCCAGCCTAAAAGTTTTAAGTTTATCAGCTCATTTATTGCCAAAGAAAGTGACTAGAAGGGATCTTTTAAATTTTTTGTCCAGGTTATGGGTGCCTGATGATTATTTTTCTGCTTTAATCAAAGGAGGTTAAATTGATTATCAGGGAATTCTCTGGGTGGTTGCAACTGTTTTCTAGTGCTGAGCTGGATTCAGTCTCACAGTGTGAAAGTGGCAGTGGTGGCATGAATGTTACCCACACATGGCTCTCTCACTCATCTCCTCCTGGTATGAAAATATAAATTATATAAAGGTTGTAATGGTCATCTCCCCCAAGGAGGGGAGAACAGCCTGGGCCAACTATGAAAGTCTTCATACAATTATAGAAACACATTCATAACAAAATGTGTTGCACCAGGAAGGTTTAAAACTTCCCCAGGTTGGCTTGAAAAGGTTCAGGGTGAACCAGGTTTGCTCCAAGTGGCCTTGCTCTTGCTACAGGATGAACTCAGGAATGTGGGAACATCCTTATGGATGTGCTGCACTTCCCCTGCTCTGGAAGGGAAAGCCCTCATGGCTTTAAGTGACAGTCAGGATGGTCAAGATAGCCCAGAGTGGTGCCACCAGAGCTTCTGTGACAAGGGACAGTGGCCAGCAAAGTCACCTCTGCCTCTTCTCTCTCTTTGTGCTAATTTGAAAGCAAACTAGTGGAGGAATTACCCYCATACAAATATGTTACGAGAGATTCTAAGTCAGAACTACAAATGAATAGGAAAAATTAAAWTCAAGGCAACARTACAGAAACAACAGCTCSAAGTGTCMGAGTCAGAATCCAAGCTGAGCCCCTGTAGGGCAGGGTGGTGCTGCAGCCCCGTTGCAGTGATGGATGTGCTCTCGTCCAAGCGCTGATCCTGCACACAGCTCCAGTCCGTCTCTGCAGCTCCAGGGCTGCTTCTGGAGCTCCTCTCCTCTGGGAATGCAGTGGCACAAGTGTCCCAGTGTCCCAGAGCCTCAGTTWCTGTGCCAGTAGGGATGTGCAGTTCCTCCTGTCTGGCCGGGGCATCTCCCAATGGGATGATGGAATTCCATGGCTCATTCCCAGAGCCCTGGATGGCCCATGAGCAGAGATGGCCCCCGGAGGGTGTTATCAGGGCTGCCTCATGCTGGAGATAAAGAGCTCTGCCCCAGCTGCTTTAACAGCTCCTGGAGATGGKRAYAGAAYACAGACTTTGGTTACARCATCCATKKAACYCAAGACACTCTTTTATYTGGCACCACTTCAAAGCAAAGTTYTTTATATTATGGGATATTTCCATGAAAAGCAGAGGAGGTGCTCGGGATGGAGACCCTGAGAGAGGGAATGAATCAGGCAGAACAGAGGTGAGCAGGTGGTGTGATGGGAGCTCATCTTTGTGTTCTCATCCTCCCATGTCCCACGAGTGCCAAGGGCTCACCAGGAGTAACATGCTCCGTAGGCAGCAGCAGCATTCCAGGCATCCGACTGCAAACTGGATTAAAAATTACTCTGCGGTCAGAAAAATTAATGTCTTGGAAAAATAAACAGGRTTTTCTGAAGTGAGTGGGATAATCATAAATTAGACTCAAATGGCAAGTGTTTCTCTGAGCACTGCGTGACACACTGAGCCAGCCCTKGGGGATTTCTCCCTTCCATAGGCAGCAGCTCAGCTGCCTGCCCTGCCCTCCTCTCACAGACCTGCACAGGACATGCCAGCCCTGCCACATGCAATTTCCCTGCATTTTAAAGGTGAAGGACCAGACTCCTGCACACCACAAACCCAAAAGGTTCAGCAGGTTTTACTATCTCAGAATCCAGAGCCTGCCTGTTGGATACCAAAGGAGTGAGATGAAAGTGTGGCCCTGAATCAGGCACATGATATGTGGTTACACAAGTTTGCCTTTTAGCATGAAGTATGGCAAAAATGCCAAAGAGGTAATACCAAACATTATTATTATTGTAATTCTGTCATTATTATTCCTGTCATATTTATTATTTCTGACAGGACCCTATCAAACCTATTTCTTTTAAAATCCACTAATGGACACTCCCAGTCACATCCTCTCCCTCCTCTCCCCAGGTCAGCTGGGTGATCTACCCAGAACTTCACCATCCTTGGGGTCAAAATCCATTTTTCCCTTATTCTTGTCTGCATTCCTGACCCTTCCCAGCAGGAGAGAAGCCCTTTGAATTCTGCTCTCTCCACCACCAGGTTATGTTCCTCCGTTTCCTTGAGGAAATATTCCCTATTTTTCCTCCCCTTAGGCAGCTTTAATCAGCCACAGGTTCATGGCTCCCCGACAGTCCAGAAAACTGCAGAAAATGGTCTAAAAATAATAGGGAAAAACCACTTGTAAAAGGCCTTTCCCTGTTTGGGATCCATTCCCACGCGGATGACAAGTTGTTGTGAGCGCTGACATGTAGGCGGAATTGGCAATGCCTAATGAAAATGCTTTTAATTACCACGCTCAAGTTAGGATTTTGTAAAACAATAACATTTTGCTTGTCTGAAAGCTGAGTATTTATTATTCTCCAACTGTCAAATATTAGTCTGAGCACAAGCAACAGCCCTTGGATTCCTCTCAAAAGGCTGGGGCRATCCTTTGCTAGCAACAGGCGAGGGGATACAGGTGCAGGGTAAATAATCTCAGCTCTTACACTTTTTCCAGAGGGTTTTTTCTTCATCTGTTCATTTCAGGAGTTGGATTTGATGATCCCTGTGTATTCCTTTCCTCTGAGGATATTCCATGATTCTATAATGGGCCAGCCAAGAAAGCCAAGGAGTTTGATTCCAGTCCCCCAAAGTGGAGAATTTGACTTTTTTTTTTTTCCTTTGGACCACATCAGCTCTTTGGTGACCCAGAAAGATCACTGCCACCTAACAGAGGACTTTTTCCCTCCCACAAATACATGGCTCCYGATGGGAAATAATTTGAGAGGAGAAAAATTAGCACATTATGCATGACAGTGTCTGATCTCAGAGAGGGAAAGGGTCGGGAGGGAGAAGAGTTTGCATTTGTGAGGCTGCTGGGAGTGGTGGCAAACCCACGTGGTTTGCAAATTCCTCTTATGCTCACTTAAATCAGCTCTTGGCCTCTTTGGTGCCTGACAAGAAATGTTCTGTCAGGAAAGCACGGATGTGTTTTCTGCCCCTGTCACACACACACGCACGGACACAAAGGAGCTGCTTGTTTGCAGCATTTTCTCTGCATTTTGGTGGATGGCTTGTGGGTTGTAGAGAAGTGCTACATATTTTTTTCCTTTTTTTCTTTCTACTAGGACAGCAAGAAACTCTGGGAGACCAGAAGTGCAGCCAGTAGATACTGCAAAAGTGACCTAAATTACTATTAATTGTAGTGGCAGGACTAAATAGCTGTCCTCAGTGTGTTTACAGCTGCAGAGACAAACAGTTTGTTCTCAAGATAATGACAAACTGCTTATATTTGGTCTACAAAAGGACTGTTTGTTCCCTAAATACCTGCACCAGGAGCTGTGTTTGTGAAAGAAAAACAAAATGTCTTTATGAGCAGTGCCCTGCCTGGAGCTGCSCTCTCTGGGGTGCTGGCTCTGCTCACCCAGCTCTAGTCAAAGCAGAAAAAAAAAACAGATTCAGTTTTCTGCCATGGAGTGGGGACTTGGGAGCAAGCCCTGATCAGGTCAGAGATGTAAATATGTGAATAGAAAGCCACTTGGCTTCCCAGAGATTTCCATCATTGCCATAAATTTCTCAAGGCCTGTTAATCACCAAAACCATCCTGATTCCAGGCTCCAGCTGGCTCTGAGGTGTTGGCATTGCTGCAATGGAGGTTGGGCAAAAATTCTGGCTCTTCTGAGTGGTGCCATTCATGGCCAACACTGCTTCCATCCCTGATGGCTTCTRAAAAATATCCCAAAATTAATTGTCCAAGAGTTGCCCACTGAATCAAGAACCTCACAAAGCCAGGGGAAAGAATGGCTGAGACCTCACCATCTAACCTGAAACTTATCTGGTCTGGAAACTCTGCCTCTACCATGCCAACAACCTGTGAATAAAATGAAATTATTWAAAAATGTTTTTAGACCATTCCCACAGATGTGTCTTTCAGAAAATGTTATTATTCTTTGGTTTTAAAGGCAGCTGTGACCCAAATGCTGAYACACCCTGCCTTTGCTGAAAACTCCGATGTGTGCCTGTGTCTCACCTTCAACATCTGCCTGTGTCACTGAATAGAAGAAAACCAGCTTAGAGGAAGGAAGATTTCCTGGACTGAAGTAAATCTAAAAAGGCTCAAAACTGAATTCAGTGTCAGCTGTCTGTGTGTATCTCTCAGACTTGTATCAGAGACTGGGGAATTTATTGCAGCAGCTCTGATTAGACAGAATGAAATAATGCCACAGGGATGGAGATGAGCACTGAAAATCTTTACCATCATGGTTTAGAACCTTCTGCTCCCCAAATGAATGCACCTTTCTGGACTTCACTGCAGATGGACCCACTTCCATCTCTCCAAGCCACGAGACACCACTCAGGGCCATCCTTTAATGCCTTGCCTGTGGGTAGGGCCATCTGGCAGGTGAGCATCCACAGCAGAGTTCAGGCTGCTGCCTTCCAGAGATCCTGGCAGCCCTTTTTCCCTGCTGGATGGCTTTGCTGTGCTCACTGGGCTCATTCCTCATTGTCAGGCTTCCAGGGTCACATTCCATGGAGTCTGTGAAGAGCTGGGAGCTGCTCCTCTAGGCTTGGGACTCAACACTCAGCTGAGCTGTCACCTCTGGGATGATGTGGAAGTCACAGCGTGTGACAATCTCCAAGTGGGAGGATGCAGGAGGGGTGATGGTCTCCATCATTCCCATGGCTCCAGGGAGCTGGGACATGGACAAGGAGCAGTGAGCAGGAGCTACAAGAAGCTGGGGCAGGAGAGATACACCAGCAAGAGCAGCAGGAAGGTCTGTGGGATAAACCAGCTCCTGTTCCCTGGATCTCCCTGCTTCCAGCACAGCTTTGCATTTCCCCTGCTCAGCCCAGAAACAGGAGGAGGTTCTTCACCTGGATTCACACATGGGATGATCCATGGAGACAATATTATCAATCACCAGGCCAAGCTGCTCTGCTGAGCTCGATAAATAAACAGCTTCCTCACGGCCTCACACACCAGGCTGATGGAGATTATTTCTGCCAAAGGTCTTCAGTGCTTCCTTGGCATTAATTCTCTTTTTGAGAGYGATTCACCTTGAACAGCAAATGTTTTCTCGAGTATCTCATTCTGATCAGAGTATTTCCCCTGACCCCATAATCTGCAGCTCTGTTAATGCCTTAATGGCACCTGGTTATCCCAGCACAGCAGCACAGCGTTGGATGGAGGTGCCATCCAGGATTATCACCCTTTCTGGGCTTCCTGGGAAACCCTTGCTGCTGTTTGGAGAGCAGTGTGATTTCTGTCTTCCTTGCTGCAAAGTACAGGCTTACAGACCCCTCACTACTGCTTATACAAAAATAAATCACTCCCTCAGTCAGGTGTAATTATTTAGAACTTCTATTTTTTTGTCTCCTTTCTAAAATTGCTTCTTTTGCAGAAAAGAGCTTTGCTTTTCTCCATTCTGTTGGGCTGTCCATATTCATCCCTCATGAGGCTTTTCAGGTACATTCCTCTGAAACCAGCAAAAACTTAGTACAAGTAACCACCTTTTTCATTCCTGACAACACCTTCCAAGGCAAGAGGTGCTGAACTCATTCTTGGTGCTGCTTCTGCATGGACAGGCTCTCCAAAGTCAAATCCTTTCCCTCTCTCCCCTGTTGGGTGATCTACCACAGAGCTTCACTATCCTTGGAGTCAAAAGCCAWTTTTCCTTAATTYTTGYCTGCATTSYTSACCCTTCCCAGMAYGASAGAAGCCCTTTRAATTCTGCMCTCTYCACCACCAGGTTATGTTCCTCTTCACAACTCTTTCCTTGAGGAAGTTTTCCCTATTTTTTCTCCCCTCAGACAGCTTCCAACTGAGAAACAGGACGAGATTCTTCTGCAGTGCAGTGGCCCAGGTCAGTGGAGTTTCCCAGCAGAGCTCCTGCAGTATTTAGGTCTCAAGCTGTAACCCTCTAATGAGCACTCAATATGTATTTAGGACCCTTCCTTTCATTTCCTGTTTTCWACAGGAAATGAAAAAAAGAATTTTGGGTACCYTGAAYGTGAAAACCTTGTAAGTTCATAGCYCTTACTGAGAAGAAAGGCAAAACACTGAGTAGGACTAGCTGAGTTTATCATTTCCCTCCCTGGTTTTATCATTTGTTTTCCTGAGCTCTGTTTTCAMTGTGGTCAAAAGCAGCCCTTGAACCAGTTTGGGTTTTTGTTTTTTTTTTTTAAAGCAGAGATCTGCTGGCCTTGCAGACCCACATTTACCTTGCAGACTCAACTTTTCCAGTGTTTGCCCAGTTTTGCTCTATCCATTAACCTTCCTGACACTCAGAAGCAGGGACCAGGAGCAGTTTGTAGGGAAAAAAGAAAGAAAACAGGGAAGAGCTGCAGGAATTACTCCTGGGGCTGGGCTGGCAGTTTTGGTGTCAGAAGGTTCTCCAGGGCTTGGTTAGATCCTCCCCAGGACACTGCAGTTGTGTGTGTTTAACAACCCRTGTGATAGTCCTTGGGATTTTGTAACATTCCTACATTGCAGCATTTACACGATCAGGGAAACTGGGAATGCCTGCTCCATTCAGACCCAAACACACTTGGGGGAAAGTGCAAATGCATGCTGCATGGAGATTTGTATCATCACAATTTTCTTTTTTTCTCTTGCAAAAGGTGTGAAGTCCTATTTGGCAAGTCATTCACTGGTTATGTGCTATTAAAACCACTGAAAATGTAAAGGGTTTCTGTGCATTTTCCAGCAGATATTAAAATATGCATTGGAGAGGGACTTGGGACAAGGGCATGGAGGGACAGGACAAGGAGGAATGGCTTCCCACTGGTAGAGGGAGGTGTTAGATGGGATATTGGGAAGGAATTGTTCCTTGGGAGGGTGGGGAGGCCCTGGCACAGGGTGCCCAGAGAAGCTGTGGCTGCCCCTGGATCCCTGGCAGTGCCCAAGGCCAGGCTGGACGGGGCTGGGAGCAGCCTGGGACAGTGGAAGGTGTCCCTGCCCATGGCAGGGGTGGAATGGGATGAACTTTAAGGTCCCTTTGAACCCAAACCATGCTGTGATTCCATGATTCCATGTCTCCATCCCATCCTCCCCACTAATGGTGCTTCACCCTGAGAACACAAGAGGGATTAGATCTGAAATTCACAGTCAGAATCTGAAATGGGGAATTCCTGGTGTTTGTGGAGCACAGGCCCTCCTGCTCTCAGTGCCTCCCAAGCACCCTCTGGAAATTTCCAGTCCCTGTCACATTCTGTGGCAGGCCAGACACAAACACAGCTAACACGATATGGCACAGCGCATCATCTCCTGGTCAGGAGTAGGAGGAATTGATTCCTGACTAATAAAGAAAATTCATTACCCAGGCTGAATGAGTCACAAGGAAGTGAATGCTGCTGTAAAGAGGGAGGATGGACTCATGCACTCTGTTATTTCAGGCTTGCCTGGTTGCAGAAGAGGTCTGTCTGTGCAGCATCTCCATCTGCACAGCTCTGGCCCGTGTCCTGTGCACGATTTCAGCTCCGAAACTGCTGCTGCTCTTCGGGCTTTGGTGGAGGCAGGGCTTCAGCACGGTTTGTTCTCTTTTTGGCACATTAACACCTTTTTTAAGATCCCCATCCCTSCCCAGGGGCTGAAGGAAGGGGATGTGGCTGTGGCCAAGCAGAGGCAGCACACACACAGGAGGTGAATGCTCAGGGGCAGGGAGATGCTGGTGACAAATGCCTGATGTTCCTCTACTCCAGAGTAAAACAGCAAGATAGGCCTCAGATGTGCACTCAGGAGTGAGAACAGGTCCTGGTCCAAAAAATCCCCATGCCTGGATTTGGCTCCTGGTGAGGCTTTACTCCCCCAGCCCCCTTGCTGGGCTCAGTGGGTTGGGTGGAAAACAAGCCCAGGCTGCCAAAGCAGAGGGATCACAGAGCAGGATGGGGTTTGGGGTGCCCAGGAATGAGGGTAACCCTGGGATTGATCCTTCATGGTCCCTGCAGCCCTGCAGTGCTCAGGGCAGCCTCTGTGGGAGCAGAGGAGCAGCAGGGATG
Organism: Malurus melanocephalus; assembly: GCF_030028575.1. Taxonomy (NCBI): domain Eukaryota; kingdom Metazoa; phylum Chordata; class Aves; order Passeriformes; family Maluridae; genus Malurus; species Malurus melanocephalus. Next base: position 176,929 of record NW_026623834.1, on the reverse strand, counting down.
TGTGGGAGGCAGAAGGTGCTGCAGTGAGAGCCATGGGCTCGGGGCAGCAGGATGAGGGTCTCTGTGCCATCCAACACTGGGCACGTGTCCTATCACCCCTCACCCAGGCAGGAGAGGTCAAATTTTATCAAGAGGCCATGGGATTTTATAACAGAACCCTCCTTTCCATCCTGCTGAAGACTCTCAGTTTGGAGGCATCTTCCCCGTCCCTCGCTGCTGCTCCTGCCAGCACTGACGGCATCTTCCACGGCAGGGAACGATATCCTGGGAGCCTCCTTGTTTAGTCTTACAGCTGTCAATTAATCCCACATTCCTGCTATTCAGACTAGCTGGTGGGTAGCAACATTTCCTGCTGCAGTGAGAATTTGTTGTGAATAAGAGCTGGAAGGGGAGCTGCATTAATATTTGACAGCAGTCGGTGCTGRGGGAGCCTTTGCACTTCACAACCTGAGACCCAGAGGGGTTTCTCCAGCCAGCAGGAGTTTAGCAGTATTTAAACAAGCTTTTGCCACCTGCAGCCCAGCTGGGGACTGCTGCTGGCCCAGGCACGCTTGTGCCATCCCCAGCTCAGCTGTGCTTCCCATCTTGGGTTTGTGYTTCAGATCCAAGGTTTTGAGACATTGGGAGAATAAAAACAGCTGATCACAGAATCCCTGGGTCACAGAGGGGTTTGAAAGGGATGTTTGAAAGGCCATCCAGTTCCACCCCAGCAATGGGCAGGGACACTTTCCACTGTCCCAGGCTGCTCCCAGCCCCGTCCAGCCTGGCCTTGGGCACTGCCAGGGATCCAGGGGCAGCCACAGCTTCTCTGGGCACCCTGTGCCAGRGCCTCCCCACCCTCACAGGGAACAATYCCTKCCCAATAYCCCATCCATCCCTGCCCTCTGGCAGTGGGAAGCCATTCCCTGTSTCCTGTCCCTCCATCCCTTGTCCCCAGTCACTCTCCAGCTCCCCTGGAGCCCCTTTAGGCACTGGAAGGGATTCAAAGGTTTCCCCTCCACCTTCTCTTCTCCAGGTGAGCACCCCCAGCTCTCCCATCCCATCTCCACAGCAGTGGTTCTCCAGCCCTTGGATCACCTTTGTGTCCCCTTCTGGACTCATTCCAAAGGATTCATGGCTTTTTTCTGTTTGGGACTCCAGCGAATAGCCGCTGCCCAATTTTGGGTCCTGGTGGCCCAGCACAGACCCCCACAGCCACAAGCACATGCACTTTGCCCTTCCACAGCTGTACAAACCTTTCAGGTCCCTCCCCAGTGACATCCTGAACAGCCAGAAAGTCCCTGTGCCAGCAGACCTCACTCCACGGCACAGGGATCCATGATCAAAGCCACCCAGTGGTACTGCAACCAGTAAACACAGAAAAAAAAATTTTGTGGGAAAAACTAAATCTTTGTTTGGCCCAAAATAGAGCTGTTCATTTCAAATTTTTCTTCATTTTTTTTTCCAGTGTTTTCAATAAAACTGCATTAACTTCAAATCATGAAAGGGATGCATTTCATATTTTTCAGAACTTGAGGATGGTTACATAACCATAATGAGCCTGAACGGATTCTGTGCTTTCTGATGCCTGCAATTTTTTTCACCCAAATTAGGCTTTCTCTAAAACTGCTCCCCAGTGGGGCTGCCAACGCAGCAGCGTTAATGCAGAGAGAAAATGCACTAAATCCACCTGCAGGCTCCATGAACAGGCTGGTTACACCCAGAATACCCCGAAAAATGAAGCCAAACCCACACTTAGCAGGTCCTCAATGCAGCAAAGGTTGTAGGGTGATGCTGGCTTGGTCCCTCCACTCCAGCAATACTCCATCCCACTTTCACATGGAAAACTCCCTCCCAGTGGCTGTTGTGGAGAAGCAGAGCCTCCTCTGCCTCCCCAGCCCTTTCCAGGAATTTCCACCACCTCCATCCCCAGGAGAATGCCATCCCAGGGGGGCAGACAGTGACCCCATCGCTCCTCCCAGCACAGATAACAGCGCCCCAGCACAGACCTTGGGAGACGAGGCACAGATTTATTTGGTCTTTCAGCTGCTGTGTGATCTCTGATAAAACTCCGGGATGAGAGTTTGCGGGAGGGAGTCCCTGCCAGCTGACACAGATGCTGCCTGGCACRGCACCAGGGAGCTGTGGCACTCGTTTGATCATATGTTTGTGCACATGTCCCCCATGCAGTGATAGTCCCAGCGATGGCCTCTGGGYCTGCCCTCGCTCAGCACGAGCAGCAGGGTTTGGGAGCAGTGGCACAGCGCTGTTCAGGGGTGTCTCTGCGTGCTGCAGGAACTTTCCAAATGTTGTTGGCACCCAGGACATGGAGGGCAGGTTTTGTCTTGCTGTGGTGGAAATTGTCTCAAAGCTGTGCTGTGTGTCCCCTAGTCCAGATCTGCCCCACAGCATTTCTCCCTGCTCAGCTGAATATTTTTTACCCAGACACCCCTCAAACCCTTCTGGCTGAGATCTCATTCCATCACAGTGTTCCTGCAGTCCCACAGTGTGAAAACAAGACAGCAGCGATATTCTGGGTTCAGAGGGACTTCTCCCATCGCCCCAAGAGTGGTGACACTGGCTGCAGTGAGTCCTCTGCCCTGTGACTCCACTCTGTTAAACTTTGGTCCCTCCTTGCTTTAACTCAGCCCTTCCACTCTGCCCCTACCCATCCACCTCCCTCATCCTTTAGCAGACATAGCCCACCCAGCCCCCTGAAAGAGAAGTATTTAGGGTCACATTTGTACCATTCTTCCCCCAGCCCTGGCACAGCGTCCTCCTGGAGCCAACACTTGCTGTGCCCCTGTATCAGTTGCATGACCAGCTTCATTTTGTTCTGCTCATGAATTATTGCTGGCCCCCGTGGCTCCTGTCAGCGCCTCCCCCCAGCTCATGGAGACATTGATTCATACACACATTAATGTTCCCAGGCTTAATTAAACCCGTGGTCCCTTCCTGACATTCTTCCTTGTGTTCACAAAGGCAGCTGACCAGTTTTGGGTGGGCTGGGGATGTGCCCACTTCCCCTGCTTTGTGCACTATTTGTGCTCAAACCCCATCAAATTTCAAAAGTCTCCATCCCACCTTGAAATGGATCCATCATCTTTCTTCCTCTGCAGTTCAGTGTGCTGAATTCTGTCCCCCTTGGATCTTTGTCCACTCAGCCCAGGGCCTGTGCATGGCTCTGCTGTCCAGGCTCCAGCCACACTGGCCTTGCATCTCTGGATAGGATTATCCTCCTGCTCCCTTCCACAGCCATAAAAAGCAGTATATCACCRGCAAACCTGAGATCAAAACTGACAAGCAAGCTTTTTAGATGAGCCTGTTCTGCTGTCTGTAATTAATGTGTCTTGTTTTCTTCATTTATATTTTATTTATATGCTTTTATGTATTGTGAGAACCTCCGAGAGGGGTTTTCTTTTTATGAATTACRCTTTGTAAAACAGGAGAACTGATGTTGATGAAATAGTCATTATCAGCTGAAAACTGCGCTCCCAGACTGTGCCTCCCTCCCAACTGGCAATCTGTCACTCCTCCAAACGTGACCGACAGACAGACAGCCAGGCAGCTCCAGGAAGGAGGAGGAGGAGGAGGAGGAGAGAGCAGCGATTGTGATGAAGGTGATTAAAAATAGACAAAGATTCCTTCGCCACAAATCACAGCGAGAAGTTTCGGAGAAGAAAATAGCAAACCTAAAAGATATTGCCTAAGGGGGCTTTTACTGATTTTAGGCTGTGTTGCTCAGATCAGTTCGCTCCAGTGAGTGTCTGTACCAGTTTCTGTMAGATGGAAGGAATAATTGCCAGCGTGGGGGCTGGAGGGAGGATTTTTTATTTTTAATTTAGTTTCTCTAAAAAGTCCTCTTTCATTTAAATCTTGGAAGCAGGAGTGTGTCTGAGGGACAAGCTGATTGAAAATGGATCATTTAGAGCTCAGCTCCCATCTTTGTGTTGATTAAGTGTTTGCCAAGCTACTGGCCGAAAGGGAATTTTGCTTTCTTTTTTTTAATAATAAATCCCTGAAAAACAGGTTTCACTGGGACCACTGAGATGGCAATCAAAGCTTGAATGCTGGAATCAGGAAGTCAGAGCACAGAGGCTCTTGTACATAATTCACCCAAGGAAAATGGGAAACAACTCTCCCAGTTCAGCAGCATCCTTTCTAAATACGTGCATTAACTGGGACAGATGTTCTCGCTACAAAAAATCAAGGATTCAAGAGGAATTGGTGCTGGGGAGCATGAATTGAGGATGGGCTGTGCTGGGGGTGGTGTCTGCAGCCTTTGGAGTGGGAGTACGATGAAATTTGACTGGATATGACCCACAAATGAGTTACAGGTACACAAAGGGATACAGGTGGGTTCCAAATATCTTTTAGGGAATATTGCTGGGAATTGGTGGATTTCCTACCCATGGTCCTGTGAGATAGCATTCTTGTGACAAATCCTATTGTGCAATCACTGTTCAGTGTCCTTATAATGAATTTTTGGTCATGTTCCTAGGCTCCAGCACAAACTGGAGGAACGGTGGGAAATCCAGACCTGCCAGAAAGTGGAGGAGAAAGAGGCTCTGCAGGTGCCACCAGCAATGAGGGAACCMCCCATCCATGGGCATCCCTGGTTATTACCCAGCTGATCCTGTGACACAAGTGCCGCTGTCCCCATTGCTGCTTTCAGGACTCTGGGATCACCTGGGGGTGTTGTGCTCCTGCTTTCCCATGCCCACATCTGCCCCACATCTGTGTGCACATGTCCCAGGTTCCATGGAAGGTGTAGCCAGTGTGTGTTCTGTCCCCATCTCCAGGAGCTGTTAAAGCAGCTGGGGCAGAGCTCTTTATCTCCAGCATGAGGCAGCCCTGATAACACCCTCCGGGGGCCATCTCTGCTCATGGGCCATCCAGGGCTCTGGGAATGAGCCATGGAATTCCATCATCCCATTGGGAGATGCCCCGGCCAGACAGGAGGAACTGCACATCCCTACTGGCACAGTAACTGAGGCTCTGGGACACTGGGACACTTGTGCCACTGCATTCCCAGAGGAGAGGAGCTCCAGAAGCAGCCCTGGAGCTGCAGAGACGGACTGGAGCTGTGTGCAGGATCAGCGCTTGGACGAGAGCACATCCATCACTGCAACGGGGCTGCAGCACCACCCTGCCCTACAGGGGCTCAGCTTGGATTCTGACTCTGACACTTTGAGCTGTTGTTTCTCTATTATTGCCTTGATTTTAATTTTTCCTATTTAATTGTAGTTCTGACTTAGAATCTCTCACAACATATTTGTGTGTGGGTAATTCCTCCGCTGGTTTGCTTTCAAGCTAGCACAGCACAGTACCCAATTGCACACGGATGTGGGTGCAGAATCCTGGGCTGCTGTTCAGAAAGTGAAGGTCCTCAGGGAGAGAAGGGTGAGCTCATCCAGCCCTCAGGAAAGCCTGATGTTCAAAGGTTTTATGGAGCTACATTCACAAGAAGGTTTTTAAGCAGCTCCGATGGCATTTTGTGGCATAGACTCAAAATATAACTTCCCAAAATCCTGAAGTTCCTTGCRTTTTCCCCCCAATGCTCACTGAGGTTGAGACTGAGGCTGCAGTGCAAAGCCAYTGCCCAGCTGCAGGCCTTGGTGCTGCCTCCTCCTCCCAGCATGGGTGAGGTGCTGTCCTTGGAGGATGGACCTGAACACTCTGTGGAGAAGCCTTTGTGACCCTGGARCCATGGGACACATCTTCATGGGGTCTGCTAACCCTGCAGACCTCTCCCCAGCCCCTCCTGATGCTTCAGCAGCTCCTGCATGCTCTTTGCTTGCCCCGTGCACGCCTTAGGGCTCCTGAGGGCTCCTCAGAATCCATCCAGCTCCTGTGCCACAGGTAACAGCACCAAAATGTAATCACTGCATCACTGACTCCTTCTGCTGAATTTCGGGCCCTTTCTCCTCTCCCAGGTCTATATTTAGCATGTTGAGCAATCCCAAACCCACCGGATCCTGAACCATCTGCATCACTTGCTCCAAAATCATGGAATRAAATGGCAAATGGTGCTGTGCTGCAGGAAGAGGAGTGCTTTTAGCACCTTATAAAGAGTCCTTCTTCTTCTGCTCACTTATTTATTTCTTTTGCTCCAAAAGAAAGATCTGAAGATGCAGAAAGCTTTGGTTCAGGCAACAGCCCCAGCAATTGTGTTTGTCAATATGTGGAGAGCATCTGAAAGTGATGTATTTGCAGCATATATGGTCCATTGCCTGATTAACTCAGAATGAAAACCACCCGAGCTTCACACTGAAATCAGTTAGCAATACAATATCTCCAAAGATTGTGCAATTACTTTTATTTTTTTTTCCTGAATGGCTGCCAATAACTGCAACTTTCACAGAAGATAAAGATCTTTTCTGCTTCATTATTTCTGAGATGGCACATTAGGATCAAATGTACCGTCCTATTAAATAAAACTCCAGGAACACTATATATAGTACCATGGCAAATGTGGCCTGCAAAGCAGCATTGATCAGATCAGCGCAGAGCCCTGTTTACATGTTGAGCAGTTAAAATATTCCTGCCATTAAAATTTATCCTCCTCTTGGTAAACCTGGATGTGCACGTGGCGTTGTGTTCACACAACTGCTGTTCATCCCCTCGGTGAGCACAGCCCTCAGCAGCCTCCCCTGACCCCTGCCAGGGGGAGAGGTCGGGGTTAATTCACCTCACCCAAATTTGACTGGCACTGCCAATTCTCCTGTTTTACCCACCCAAATTCCCAATTCCAGCTGGTCAAGGCAGAGRTGAGGGAAGAGGTTCAGTTTTCCTGGCAGCAGGAGAGGTCGGGGTGCTCCTGTCCTCGGGCACGTGTCAAGGACACAAAGGGCTGTTCCCATGGGATATTTTACCAGTAAGGAATTGAAAGTCACCTAAAGGCAGTGGGTAAGAGACAAGGTTTGAATGACAGCTTCATCTTTCTCAGGACAGTATGGCCCGTGAGCCACATCACTGTGCAAAGCCTCCAGCTTGAACACCCAAATGTTGTTCATGTGCAAGAGCAGAGCCCAAATCGTGGAATTGGCTCATGGAAGATCACACTTCCATTGTGGGGTTCCTGAAATGATCCTGAATTCACACATAAATGCTGGCCTGAGGCAGAAATTGGAGGTGCTCCAGTCCCTCATGGCTGGGTGTCAGGGAGAGATCACCAGGGAGAGGA
>NW_026623834.1:147541-169404 GCF_030028575.1 Malurus melanocephalus | reverse complement strand
ACCTGCCTCCCTGGCACGACCCATGGCTGTGGCATTGCCCAGAACAGCCCCCTGTCCTGGCACCTCGCTGGCTCCAGCTCCCACCCTGCCAGAGCCCTGCGCCCTTGGTTTGCACCGTGGAAAGCCTTGCATTCAGTTTTCAGGGATAAGGTTTTGAAAATGCAGGAAAAAACCCTCTGAAATGATATTCCAGTGCATTCACAAATTAAGTGAAGGCACGTTTGACTGGATGGGCATTTACATATAAATTGCTGTCTAATTGYGCTAATTGCACGCGTTCACAGATGCGCTATTGCGCGGACAGGTTTTGCACATGGATGTCAGGTGTCTGCTTTGTTTTGTAGCAAAAATGACTTTAAATCAATATGAGTTATTGGTTCCTCTCCTGCCAGACCATGGTTTAGATCAACCACTGTCCAAGCCAGGAAGACCTTTTGAAGTGATTTTCCAGCTTCTGTTCTGAGTCATTGTGATTTCATACCCTCAGGCTTGCAAGCCTTTCCTTCCTTTCCAGGTCATAAATACTTGTCTTGTCTCAGGGAAGCATTTGGTGCTGTTAGGTACTAAGGACACAGTGTAAAAATCAAATATCGTGGCATTTTACTCTTATATTGGAAACCAATCAAATAGTAAAAATGAATCTTGGATGAAGAAAATTTTAAAAGATAGTAAGTAGAAGTTAATGTACTTCAATAACATCTTTTTTGTAGACTCGTTACCTCTTTATTTACCCTTCAAGATATTTGCTTCTGGTTTATAGCACAATATGTATTGAGGAGAGACATAAACTGGGCAGGGAAATGCCAATGAAATGAGAAAATAGAAAGTTAATGGTGAAACTAGAGTAGGCTAAATTAATTTACTGATTATATGACCATATCCCATCAGTAAGACATGAATTATTTTGTTTACAGTCTTCAGGTTGTTGCCTGGCTCTGCTACCCTTCACTGTTTTCAATTTAAACTGCAGTGATTGTAAAGAGAAGAGAAAATAAACCAAATGTTCCCATTCCACTTATAAATTTTATGTTTATAATCTTGTAGCCATCCATGGAAACCATGCCTGTTACTCAAGTGCCTCGCCTCCCCAAGCTGAGCATAATTATTACTGATACATCTGGATGTTTAACTACCTACTACAGACTCTTGAATTCCTTCCAGATATAAAATATCCATTAATATAGGAGTGGAGAAGAGTGGAGTCACAGGGGGAAGAAGAGAGGGGAGGGTTTCTGTCTATTACTTCAATTCTCAGAGGATTTATGCCTTGCTTAGCACCACAGGGARTAAAACACTATTACCTAAGCTGGTGTCATTCAGATTAAAGGATGCAGCATGCCTCTTTCCACTTTGTTTGACAAAGAATCCTTCGTGCACAGTGGGGCAGATCCACTCCAGCTCAATGTCCTCAGAAGATGGAGACACCCTCCCACGGAGCAGCCCTCCCGCAGCCCAGGAGTATCACTGAATCGTGTTTTATAAAGCCCTTTGGGTTGGGCTTTCACTCCAAACCCATGTATTTTTGTAGACAATGGATCCATCTGTGAAAACAGAGCTTGGGCTTCCGTCCCATGCAGTGTTTCTTGCTCTGGTGTCAGCTCTCGAGGGAAGTCCCAAAGGAGCAGGTGGGTCTGTGAGGAGCCCAGCAAGCACCAAAAGAGCTGATGTGAAGAAAGGGGCTCAGCTTCGAGCAGTGTCTCCAAAGATGCTGCTYCCTGAGTAAAAGGTGTGCACCTTACCTGTGGAAGAGCCAGCATTTCAGGAGCATCCATAAATCCTCCTCTGGGAATGGCATCCTCAGGGGTGCAGCSTCCTCCTCCACTGCTCTTGAAGGCAACCTTGGAACCCCATTTAGGGATTTCTGCTGTTTTGCAAAGACAGTTCTGCCACGCAGCATTTCCTCACCGTATCAGCTCCATTAAGGCTCCGGCCCAGACTTATTGATCACTCTCTAATCTGTGCCCTATTAAATTCACACATCCGTCTCACAATTACACACACGGCACCAGTCGCTCTCCAGCAATGCCCCATTAGYCCCTATTATGAAGAACACGGTGGTAGTTGTGTTGCTGCTGCCTCATTACCCTCGGTATGTACCTGATCCRTGGCACATCGGGCTGGCTCAGGGCCAGGGAGGAGCTTCCCCACAAAAAGCCAGGGCTGACTCCTCGCCCGACACCCGGYACTCGAATCGTGATTTTCAAATGTTCTGTGTGTGTGAGAAACACTTAGGTACAGAGAGTGTCAGATCCCTTCCTGTGAAACTATTATTTGCCTCCAGATAGAATGGGAAACAACTTGTCTCTGATCATAGCAGTTACTTATAAGCTGCCAGACTGGAGGGATAAGTGAGATAAATTAAACCGCGAGCGCTCGCTTTCCAAGAACAGTTCACTCTATTTGCTCAGGCGTTTAAGTACACACACAGCTTTTAGCCTGTAATCAAAGCACGGAGCTCAGCCACAAGGATCATATTTAGTGCCCCAGATCAAAGAGGAGCGAGTTTGCAGCCGTGTACCGATGCAGTCCCTTCTGTTTCCCAGCCCTCGGCCGCTACCTCTGCTCCCAGAACCAGGAGCCTGCAGGGAGCTGCCCTGCAAACAGGGCATAACCCTGCTCAAAGACAGAACAGAGCCAACAAAACCTCATTCCTTCACCCCACCACCTCTCCCAGCCCCATTTGCCAACCACGCAACTGGTATTGTTTTATTCTCTGCACCCATTCCTTTGGTGGCACCACGAGCGGAGCCCCTGTGACGCCTCCCACTGCTCCTCAGCCCTCTCCCCACAAACGCCTTTGGAGWGCACATGGCTGCCAGATGGAGCTGCACATTCGACATGTTCAGGGGACCAGATGAGCACAAGAGGCTGCACAGGCCGTGCATTGTGCTTCCGATTCTTGTGGATTCCCTCTCGCGGAGGAAGTGGCCTGGAATGGGAAGTCCCATCTGTCRCTGAGATACTTGTTGAAATTGAATGTTCTGATTGGGGTTGTTTTATTTTTTTCTTTTTTTTTTTCCAAGATTGGAAATGTTTTGGTCCCACCAGCTCTGGCTTTAGCTCTAGTCACACAAAAAAAAAAACCCTAAGAATAGTTGGTTTATTGCATTTGCCAAAAAGGATGATATTTTTAAACYAATAGTTAGAATTTTAAGAGGTTCAGTATAATCACCTTGGCATGACCTGGAAAACTTTCATATATTAGAGATTTATGCACTTTTTACCGTGACTCCTGTGGCTTTAATTTTTTACTGTGATTCCACCTGTGAAAAAGATACCCAAAGAAAAGCTAAATGGGCATGATGTTTAGGTAAAAAAGGGGGAGATGTGAAGCTGAGTGTTTAGCCCCAAAGGGGATTGATTGAAGGTCCATAAAAAGGATTGGAAGACAGGAGTGTCATGAGATGGCTCTTAGCAAGCAACAAAGCTAATAGAAACATTAAAAATATGATTATGTCAAGTTTGGATCCAAACTTCATCCTGTGTTGATSCCAAGGAGTTTCTGAAGATGCTCTGGAGCCAGAACTCCAATATCTGAGGTCATCCTGAATAAATTTTTTCCTTATTTTTGGTYTGGGTTTCRAAGAGGGAAAGTTACTGTGATTAGAGGGGCAGCAGTGTAACAGCTGTGACTGGAAATCCTGCTGGCAGGGTTTGGTGATGGGAAAATATCATTTGTGAGCCAAACCTGCCCATGCAGCCCAAACCCTTCCAGCAGGCTTTGCTTCACCCATTCCAGGGTGTCCTCAGCCAGCCAGCATCGCACTTGGCTGACCTGGAACTTGGAACTTGTTTTTCAGGGGTGATGATCAGCCTCTTCTCCTGACTCACCAGCRCAAAACCAAAACCCCCAGTGACCGAGCAAAGGTTAACTCGGTGACACAGCAGCATCTGAAAGCCAAGGCTGTCACCACCCACCAGTGAGAGTGGGCTCTGGGCCAGTTCCCAGTGTGGAGAGAGGCTGCTGAGCTGGGCAGTCRCTCCTCTTGGGTGGGCAGGACGGGCTCACACTGTGCCAGAGCTCCTCCTGCAGATGGGACACTGCTGCCACTGTGTGAGAGCTGTCAGCACACCCTGGCAGGGCTGTCACCGCTCCCACCCTGTCCCAGTCACTGCCTCTGTGCCCTGCTGGCACCTCAAACAGAGGTGAGTCCAGCACTGCAGGATGGAGTCGGTGCCATCAGGACAGCCCTGCCCAGAATGGGAACTGCCACTGGATGGAGAATCCCCTTCACCTCTTTGCTTTCCCTCTCCCAGCACTTCCTCCATGGTGATTCCCTTGAGACAGGACTGGGCACTCAGGACAGCTTTGTGTCAATCTGTGTATGATGGAAACTCCACTTTCTCCTTGAATTTCCTATMATTTCCTTTACTTTGAGGACTCGCAGGCACCCTCTGTTCCCCCAGATACTGGCATGGCTCTGCTGTCTGCTTTCCTTCTTTCCTTTCCCTTTTCTCCTGAAGCTGTTCCCTCTCCCCCAGTGTTCAGCTGGAGGGACAATTCCCAAAGCACAGCCAGCGTGATCATTTCTGGTTCTGTCAACATCAAGTGATCATGGCTCATGCTCCAGATGAGTGGGTTTAAAATACCACAGGATTTAAAAATAGTAAAAAAAAAAATAAGGCATTTCTCTCTTGGTGCCAGGCTGTCCAAGGATGATGTTCTCAAAACCCTCTGGGTGGGTGGAACCACAAAAAGAAAGATGGCATGAGCTGATAACACCTGAGCAGTTCTCTGGAAATGAGCAGGACCCWCCCCACCCTGAGAGCCAAGAGCACTGCCTTCTCCCTGGCTCCTTCATTCCCCTTGGAAAGGGAAAATCCAGCAGGAGGTCTCATGTCCACCTGTTTTCTGCAGTATGGAATTCACAAAACAGAAATCATCTTGGTTTGAGCAATGTTTCATGATGTACGAGGAGTCCCTTGAACGCTGCTGAGGCTGCCCCTAATCTGACATGGATACCAKCACAGGAATCCCATCAGATGGACCTCCAGAGGGAGCAGAGGTGTTGTCCTTTCCCAGATACCTCAGGCCTGTCTCCACAACCCCTGCAGAAGGAAACTCCAGGCTGGGCTCAAGCCTGAGGAATTCCTTGTTTTCCAGGGAGGACTGACAAGAGATCCACCCTGGAAACCGCTGATGGCAGGCGCTTGTGACTTTCCATTGAGTCAGGATTGCTGTGGCTGAAAGTCTGCTCTGCAAAGGTGCCTGTTTCATATTTCTAATGCACCCACATCTCTTTTTGATTAATGCTTTCATCTCAAACCAATACTGAAACCCCCTATTCATATCTGAGGCCTGTGTTAACTTATTAGCAGTTTCTAGTCAAGGGAAGATGGTGTGTGGGAAGTGAGCRTTGTGTTACCAAGTGACCTTTTCACTCTGCAATGTCTCAAGCACTGCTGAACAGCGCTTCAAAAGCCAGGAAAGGGAGATTATGGTCTGCTCTGCATGGACTGGGGCAGTCCAGCCTGGACTGGAACACTTTCAGGGAAGGGCAACCTGTGCCAGGGCCTCCCCACCTTAACAGGAAAAAGTTTATTGTGTATATCTTACCTAAATTTCCCCTCTCTCAGTTTGAACTCCTTGTCCTGTCACTTCAGTTCCTGATGAAGAGACTTTCTTTGACCTCCTTGSAGGTCCCCTTCAGACACTGGAAGGTTGTTGTGAGGTCTCCTGAGCARCCCCAACTCTCAGCCTSCCTTCATTTCTGTCATTGTTGGCTTTCTCCCCCACCACAACCCAGCAACATTTTAAATCCACTTTATTTTGAATTAGTTGACTAAATCACTCATTTTTTTAAAAATACATATTTCCTACTCTTCAAAGCTACTTTTTTTCCCATTGAGACTTGTTTGTCCAATGACAGAATGCCCTCCTTCAAAAATTTCTGAGAAGAAAATGGTGATGCTGGAGGGATTTCAAAGCAAACCCAAACCTGCTTCTCGGGTTGCAGTGTTGATGGGATGGTGTCAAAATGCACGAGTTGCTTCTGCAATTTCAGGGGGTGAGCTCAGGTGCTGCTCAGGGAAGGAGGATCCCAACCACACCTGGCAGCTTCAGGTGGGGAAGGGAACTCAAGGTTTGCATCCAGCTCCAACCTCCTCTTGGCTGCATCCTCCCCTAAAGCCTTGAGCTCGCTCTCCCTCCTTTCAGGCTGCGTTTGAGGGTTGGATCRGATGAGCTTTAAKGTCCTTCCAACACAAAACCACGCTCTGATTCCATGATTTCCAAGTTTTCCTAACTCTGCTACCATAAATGCCCATGTTTTACATCCACCTAGAGAAATCCTTGTTCCCTGAGCATCAGGAAACCTGCACAGACTCTTCTGAGCATCCCAGGATGGCAATGCCTGCTGCAGACACCTTGGGATCAGCTGCTTTAGAGGGTAAAACCTCAGTGTCCCTGAACCCTGTGCAGCTCCTGGTGACAGCAGGGCTGCCTGGAKCACATCCATCCTCACGTGCTTTCCACCTGCATTTTACAATTTCCATTTGTAATTTCCAGGCAGAGACATGCAGGGATAATGAGCTCAAGTGAGGGAGGAAATGGGAAGAGGACGCTGGTTTTAAGGGCTGTCTCCCACATGCATTTCCCACCCAGGGGCTGAAGCACGAGCAGCTCATCCCCATGATTGTGGCACATCTTCCTGACGAGGCTGAGCTGGACCTGCTGGGGATGGTCCTGCAGGGACAGGGATGGGGAGCACAGAAATGGGGAAAATTTTGTCTTTCTGCAAGAAGAAAAGACAAGAGTGTGACGAAAACACAGACTTTCAAGCTGCATGGTGGGATCTGTGCATGGTTTATTAGTGACTTTTTTCATTTGCAGTAATACTTTCTCAAGTCTATGTGGGCTACTGGCATGGGTTATTATTTTCCACTGTCTTTTCTCACTCGCATTTAAAAGTCTTTAGTTCCTTTTATGTACCTGAGAAAAGAGTCCCACACAAATGTCTCAGCGTCAAACCCCTTTTGTTTTAAAGGTGCCTTTTGGGGGATTTTTCTTGTGTTTTCTCACAAGTTGGGGTAAAAATGTCTTTGACTTATGAAGATTTTATAGGGTCAAGTATGGGAGCTAATCCAAGACAACYCTCCATGTTTCCAGAGCACCTTGCTGAGGTGATTTATTTCTTTCTACAGACAGACGCAGCAAAATCCAAAGGCAGACTTTTCACCTCTATCAGTGATGGAGTGAAATGGACTTTCTGGAGTGCTGCATTTCCTCATTTGATGGAGTTTTTGATTCTATTGTGAGCCTTCAAAACACTCAAGTTCTCATCTGTTCCTTGTTCTTCTCTTTTCTGACCTCCCTGTCTACTTCAGTCCAAGGCTCTGTAGATTTTCATTTTCACAGATTTTGGAGAAAAGTTGGGATGGGTGGCTCCAGACCATGTCCCTTCACTCACTCTGGAGCTGTCACATTCCTACACAACGTCAGGGCTCCCAGCTGAGCYAGGGCTCCTTGGCATGCAGATCACAGGACTGGCTTAAAAGTCAAAAATCTCAAATATTGTGAATGTGAAATTCACTTTGGATTCATTGCAGCTTTGTAAGGATTTTGTGACTCTATTTTAGACTTCTTAATAAAAACCTTGATGATTACAGAGCTTCTAAAATTTGAAACCAAACCTTTTATGTGAGAACTATCTTATATTTTCTCCAAATAACTTTTTATGCACAGATGTGCCACAAGATATGCCAAAACAGATCTTTTGACTCCACGAAGATAATTTTTTATTATTAAAAAGTAGGTTTTTTTGGAGTAATATTCTCCCTGTCAGGGGAGCCAAGAAGAAAACACTGATCCTTCCAAATTAAAAAGTCAGAAGAAAGCAAAAGAGAGTAGCAGAACTTACTTCTCTTGTAAGTCACTCAACACCTTCATGGCAGTGAAGAGAGGGAAACCAACCCCTTCCAAGACTGCTCCTGGAGTTACAATAATTGCAYACAATATGATGAGATGTTCAATTTTTTTTCTGAAATTTAATTTAATCTTAYTTCTCCCTCCAGTCCACCACCTCCTTTTAATGGTTCAAATCCAATTCTTTTAGAGACTTATGGTTTATAAAAGTTTTCCAGAGCAGAGAAAAGCTGTGTGATCCCAGAGCAGACAGGAACTCAGGCCGTTTGCCAGCCTCTGTCAGTGTCCTTACTCCAGGACAGACTGGAAGAGTGATTTTTATGAGCATAACAAAATCTATGGAAATAACTGGGAAAAAAAACAAAACAAAACAAAACAAAACAAAAAACCATCCCAGACTTTCTGCTCCAGGTCATGACCGGCATAAAAACTTTCTTTCTGTGTTTTACACTCAATAGGTAATTTCACACTCTCAGTCTCAGGCAGAGCTGTCTGATGTGAGCTGTTACACCGCTGCCTTCAGCTGCTGGAGGCTCTGAGTCTCACCCACAGATAAATCTGCAGTTATTGATTCACTCCAGGATGATTTCTAACAATAACTGGAGAATAATCTCCATCCTGTGCCCAAAGTGTTGGATCCAGATGGTGTTTAAGGTCYGTTCTATGACTCTCCCACCTGTGGAGGCAGGACTGAAATTGCCCATGATGTAACTCTGACTTTGCAAGGGASATCAGGCAGAGAAAAGGGCTGAAAAGCTGCCAGAGAGGAGAAGGAAGGGGCTTTGGTGGCAGGGACAGCTGGGCTGTCCAAACCCAATCCTTCCATCAAATACCTGGAGCAGCCTCACTGGTCAGACCTGCAGGTCACCACAGGCTGGTGAACTGGKGAGCAGCACACACCCAGTCCCACAGTCACTGGGGACACTGCTGTCACCTGGAAAACAGTGCCTCATTAAAAGAAGAGGAAAGGAAATCATTTTAATCCAGCCCAATGGAAAGCTGCACAGGAAAAAAAGAGCCTGGGAAAGGGGAGCTCCAAGCAGGGTCTTCCCCCAGCCAAAGCTCTTTGAGGGATGGTYGAGCACTTGGACATGAATTTCTGCTACAGCACGTGGGGTGTCTCTGACAGGGAGTAGAGGGAGAGAATTTTGTCTTAACTCTGCTCCTTGAAACTTGTGTGGCCAAACTGCAGACTCTGGCACCCATGCACTAAGTCAGATGTTGGAATATTCAGGAAACAGCCAAATAAATYGTAACAGAGATGAAAAATGCCTTGGAATGAGACATTTCTAGAAGTCAGAAAAAGGAAAAAACGCTGGGATAGAAATGTCTGATATACTAAAGAGTTTACGTGTCTGCCAGGGAAAGGCAGAGCAAGAAGAGGCTGGAAGCTGAAGGTGGATGTTTTCAGCTCAGGAAAAATTCACACATTTTCAGGACAGATGACAGGTAACAGCACTGGAACAAATTCATAATGGAAGAGATGAACCTTCCAYTTTTGGTGTCTTTAGGTGGGGCCTGGGGTCCTTTACATCAGGAACCCCCAGGACTGGGCAGGAATCAGCCCGAGTGAGCTGAGCTGGAGTAGCTCAGGCTGCTGTCATGGAGATAACCACTGCCACCCGCAGCAGCACGGCTTGGGAAGGCTCCCAGCTCGGGGAGATGCTGTGGGGGCTGCTCTCGCTGTGATTTACACCTTCCAGGCTGCCCGTGACWGCTGATGGCAGAGACATTCAGGGTGGGTGAAAGGAAGAGTGGGATTCTCCATCCAGACCCTCAGCCCCAGGATGTGCAGTGCCTGTCACAGGGAACGGGGCATTTATGGACCAACACTTTCCTCAGCTYCTCAGGAGAAAATAAAGTGGGGCAAGAACAGGATAAAGGAAGAGGGGTGGAAGAACCAGGCACAAAAACCAAGGGCTGGAAGGGAGAGGAGCAAGGCTGGGAGCAGGAGGGCAGCCAGCGCAGCGCCAGGGCAGCACAGCAGTGGTGTGGCACTGGTGACAGTGGCATCACTGGGTGTGAGGTGCCAGCACGAGCACGAGAGGCTTTTGCAGAGCTGCCTCAGGAGCGATTTCCCCGTCATTCACCCCGGGAGGTTTCCCCTGCCAGTCCCGGGCCGGGCGGGACGGACCCTGCGGGCGGCAGGGGCTGACTCAGCCTCCCACATCCCGGGTCAGGACCAGGTGGCCCGGGTGACACAGGAGCCCTGGGAGTGGGGKGATGCTGGGACTGCAAATCACTCTGTCGAGTTTTCGTTTCTTCGTAGACACGGGCTGCCCTGCTCGGAAATGAAAGTGAGAGAGATGTGCCRGTGCCTTCTGAGAGGGAAGGGAGCACAGTGCCCATCTCATGCAGGGACAGGGTGGCTGCTGGACGGGGTGTGCACAGAGCAGACACAGCCCTGGGGAATGCCTGGGGATGGCTGAGCACCCACTGTGCTCAGAAGGAGAGGGCAAATGTAGGGAAGATGTTTGCAGTGCAGAGGAGGGGTCCAAGAAAGGCAGAGAGGGGATGATGGAAGGGAAGGAGCTTCCCTCCCGCTGGCTTTGAGGGAAGCAGTGCTGGAGGGATGAGCCTGCTCTCACTGTGGGGCTGTGTTGGGTGTGGAGCAGCTTTCACAAGCCCTGGGGCATCCCGTGTGTGCTCCAGTCTGTGCTCCAGGCTGCTGCCCTGGGCGACCGCCTGCTTGCCAGGGCTCCAGCAGGGCTGTGTGTCTCCCATTGCCACACCAGGAGATGGCAGGTTCTTGTTCCAAGGAAGGGAACAGCCTTAACCCTGAGAAAAATTGCATTGCAAGGCTCCTTTTCTGTGTACAACTCCCAGGAACCAAAGGGTGCCTTTTGAGCTGAGTGTGGAGCCCATTCCTGAGCCAGAGCTGAGCCAGGCAGGAGTTCAGCCAGCCCAGACTGCTCTCACAAAATCCACCTGATTTCCACAACAGGGTTACTGAGAATGGGCAGGAAAAGAAAGCAAAGACTTCCAACTTCTGCCCAGGAATAGAGGGGGAAGACAGCCGGGTTTGGCTGGAGAACTCAGTGCCCATTGTGGGGTCTGGATGGAGCTGTGTCCTGGCAGGGTGATGAGGAGCTGAGTTTTTATCACTCAACATCCAAAGGAAGAACCAGCGATTTTTGTCATGAGGGAGAGTAACTTCTTCTGCAATGCAAAGAAAATGTCTGTGGTCCATATTCCTGCAGTGCTCCAACAACAGAGCATTCAAAACACAAACCCAAGTGAGCACTGCACCGACCTAGAGAAACCTCAAACCTTCAGACAGCCTGAGCAGCAGCTCTTGCTCCCACCCACAAACCATTGGGATAAATTTGGGATAACTTGTTCATGGAAGCAATGGACTTGCTCATGAGAAGCAAGAGGAAAAAAGTAGAAAGCATCAATGAGAAACAAGATGAAATGCCCATCTCATCCCAAAAGCATCCCAAAGGTCTCTGTGCTGCCTGTGAGAGTCAGTTCCATGGTCACTGCTGTGCACTAACTTTGACTGGTCTCAATCTCCCTCCCACCCACGTTCATTCAGAAGGCTAAAATATTTGTCCAAATGACTTCGAGGGTTCTTTAGAGGATTAAACAAATCCAGTGTTCCAAAATGAGCATTTTAATTGTAGAGCCACGAGGCAGGCTGAGGTATGGYGCTCAGCGACGCTTCATAAATCTTGCCAATTTGTACAGTTAGCTTAAACCGAAAGTGGTAATTAAAAGCAAAGGAACAGCTAGTCTGTTGCAGACTAAGTGGTAAGATTAAATATTACCCTGGATCTGATTATTAATGTGCAGGAGAGCAGCTCAGTGGCTCGCTGTTTGCTCAGCAGGTTTTATTAACAGCCCCACGGCAAACATTTCCCGTAACGCGGGGTCGCCGCACCGAAGCCGGGCGTGGAAAGTCGCACGCTTTTCCTCCGCCGCTTTCACTCTGCCTGGCAATTCCCACAGATTTTCTGCCTTTTCTTTGCTCTCGGGTTTAGTCAATGCCACCTCGGGCTGGGTTTTTTTTTGCCCCATTCCCACCGCCACCGAGCCGCAAAACAACTGATTTAATATTTTCCCCCTGCGTCAATGGAAGGTCCCGCTCCCCGTGACGCACGATCCCTTGATTTCAAGAAAAAGCAACTCCAAGGTCGAGTTGGAGGAGCTCATCCCAGCCTGCCCTGGCCACCCACCAGCCCCTTGTTAACCCCAAGGTGTGAAACCCCAAGTGAGAAGCGCCACAAAAGCACCGGGCAAGGAGGACGGGTGAGGAGGGCAGAGGGMTGTTTGCCTCCATGCAGACCGGGTGAGTTTAGTTTCAGTAACCTCACAGTCAGCAGTTCAGATGTCAGTAGTTTCCACTGAGAGTGGCTGAGCTCAGGCCAAGGGATGCATATTAATAGGGGTAAAAAATAGTGCTCYGTTGATGGAAAAGTCCCATTAAAGAGAAAATGGGCCCAGATGAGTGTTCACACCAACCAACCTGCTCTTCTCGTGTAGAGTGGAATGGGTGTCGCACAAGAAAAGGCAGACAAATGACTTAGGCTTGGCTGCTGCAGCGGCTGGAAGGACTTAAACATGCCATGGATCCTGCAGGGCTGGTGGAGCACTCAGTGCCACTGGAGGAGCACCTTGTTCCTGCCTCACCACCACTCAGAATGATAGAATCATCAAATTCTTTATTTTCTGTTTCTCCCTCTCCTTTGTCTTCAGCAGAGATTTCTTTTCCCTTCTTTACTYCCATCCCCACAGGGTGAGGAGCTGGAATCTTCCTTCAAGCATATAAGTAATTTTTTTTCCCCGTGAAACCTCTGAAAAACTGACAACAATATTAATGCAGGAATTTCAGGGATGAGCTTTATTGACAGTGTCATGGACCTGGGGAAGGAAACAGTCCAACCAGAGTGTTCCAGATCGAGACTGTGAGGTGTGCAATGGTTTGATTCCCATCCTCCTTCTTTTATTTAAGTAAAAATTATCTCTTTGCTTGATTTGCCATGTTATCAGTTGATAAGATTAATCCAGAGCCCACCTCTCACCCCCAGCCCTGCAGGAATCCAGGTTGCCTGCAACGTCAAGCAAAGCCTAATAAATAATTTGGATGGAGTCAGTGCGTTTAGTCAAACAAATAACTTCATTCAAAGGGCAGAATGGATTTTGTCAAAAGCCTTTTTTCATTATGTCAGAACGAAGAAAAAAATCACGCAGCCCTTTCACTCTGTCACCACAAAGGCATTTGTTCAAGCTTCTGGCTTTGCTTGACGTAAAAAATGCAGTTGTCAAGGCCCACACAGTGAATCGCTCTTCCCCACCCTGTCAGCACAAACACTCCTGCACAGGGATGGAGGAACACGAGTGCTGTCACCCCACAGAGACGTTCCTTGGATGAGGCTCTGATGTGGAGAACAGTTTCTGGCCTGTGAGGAAGAGGAAACAACATTCCAGTTCTCCTGGACTGGTTTGTGTCCCTTCCCTTCACCTCCACTGGCATCCTGGGATGTGTTCTGCAGCAGGGTGCAACACTCTGAGGGTCCAAGAGAAAATCAGACATCCCAGACCATTCTGAAAAATCCCTCTCTGCTTCACCAGAGTGGCTGTGCTGAATTAAGCACCTGCACATCAAACACAGAGGGGAGCAGAGACAGGGAAAGGGGAAATACGGGCTTTTGGGGTAGGTCTTCATTATATTTATTAAAAGTAATTAAAGAAGAGGCTGGAACCTAGGGGCAAAATGCTGGGTGCTAGAAGTTGATTGGTTTACAGTCAAAATGGGAGATAAAGAGAGGGTTTGGAGCAGTCATGGGCTCTGCTGAGTGTGTTCTCAGACACCCACGGGCATGATCTTAGAATCAGAGAGTTACAGAAATATGGAATGATAGAATGACAGGATCATAGAAAGGTTTGGGTCAGAAGGGACCTTAAAGATCACCTTGTTCCAGCCCCTACCATGGCCTACCCTACCATGGGACACCTTCCACTGTCCCACTCTTGGGGTGCTGTGTGTTGCAGTTTGCTACATCAGTCTCCATATTCACCTCCCACCCTGGCATTCCAAGGCAGCAGCCCCTCCAGAGATCTCTCTGTTTGGCTTTTGGAGGAGCTGCAGGTGCCCAGCTGAGCTCTGCCAGTCACAGGAACGGGGCAGGAACCTTGCAGCTCCCCTGCCAAGGAATGGTGAATCCAGAGGGACATCCCATCCCATCCCATCCCATCCCATCCCATCCCATCCCATCCCATCCCATCCCATCCCATCCCATCCCATCCCATCCCATCCCATCCACAGAAAGCTTGTCTACGTCAACTCAACAGTCCTCTGAGAGAAAAGGGGCTCTACATGCAGGAGTAGCCTAATCAGGCAGCTGACTCACAACTTCTCTCACAAAGAGAGAGAAGACATCAATACAAGGGCTATTTTTATATTTTGAGTGGCGCTCTGTTGCCGTAGGGGACATAAAGAGCTCTRTTCGTGTATTGCATCAGCACAGGTTCACATTACGCTGCTCTTCCATCTCTCTTGAGCTCCATCTCCTTCATCCTTCCCTGTCCTCTCGCTTCCCACACCTCAGAGCAGCCTCAGCCAGCTGTCCCTTTCCTCCCATCCTTCCTTGGAGGTGACTTCTGCACACCCACCCTTCCCAAAACACCGCAGGGCTCCTTTCTCCATGGATGGGAGCACCAGGACTGCTCGTCAGGCTGGGAAGGTGGCATGTCACCTCCCTGTGTCACCTCCCTGTGTCACCTCCCCGTGTCACCTCCCCTGTGTCACCTCCCCGTGTCACCTCCCCGTGTCACCCCCCTGTGTCACCTCCCCAGGGATGGCAGACCCACAGAGCCCCATCCAGACTGAGATCCATCCCAGTACAACCACCAGGAGAACGGCAAAGCAGGGTTTAATTCAGATGCAGCAAAAGAATAATGAGTTCATTAGATACCAATTGATTGATAAAGAGGGATTTATTGAAAGGTCTAATGTGTGTAGCCAAAATTAGTTTGCCATGTAATTAACTAAAAATGACTTAAGCAATGCATTCTTAATTATTATCTTAGTACAGCCAACTTGTAAGAAATTTCAAGCATTTAATTGGCATTTGATAGAATAGCTATAGCAAGCTAATTAGGTACCAAATTATGGAATGCGCTAATTGATATTTAATAAGTATGTCAATTGGTATCTAACTAGCCAATATGTTATAGCTATCTTGGAATGTGTCAATTAAGTGCCTAAAGATCTCTTTCAAGTAGATTATAAATGTAATCTATTAAGGATGTAATTTGCAACATTTTTTTGATTATGGATTGTAACTTATTTGCTTCCTGAATATGTTACTGCTATTCACAGGCTCATTCACACAATGTGATGTGCAGCGTTTTTGCCTACACCAGCAACTTTGACAACTGGTGTTTTCCTGGGCTCTGCTCCCCTCTTACTCTGCTGTAAAGAGATTTCCACTCCCTCCACAGGACCCAGGAGGGGACATCTGAAATGCACCCCAGCACAACAGCCTCGGATTAACTTGTCGGAGCTTATCTTGGTTTAGTTGCAGTTGGAGCCTACCCGCAGTATTTTGGTTATTTTGAGGGGTGGCACAGTCCAAATTCTTTGATGTGTGGTCCTGCTCAAAGAATCACAGGATGGTTTGGGTYGGAAGGGACCTYAAAGCTCATCCCATCCCAYCCMTGCCATGRCAGGGACACCTTCCACTGTCCCAGGCTGCTCCMAGCCCYRTCCAGCCTGGCCTTGGGCACTGCCAGGGATCCAGGGGCAGCCACAGCTTCTCTGGGCACCCTGTGCCAGGGCYYCMCMMCYTCACAGGGRACAATWTYTTCCTAACATCTGATCTRAAYCTACTCTCTTTCAGTTTAAGGAAGGTCCTCATCAGAAGAAATCAGAGGGATGCAATTACAGTCAAAGCCATTGTACTCCTCTGAGCCAGGTGAGAGATTTTCTCTCCCAGGTTTGTTCATTCAAATATCATAAAAATTGCTGCTCCCAGGACAGGAACAAGAGGGGGTAATGCATGAGAAGTAGCCTAATTCAAAGGGTGAGATGTTCTCTGCACCCCTTGTRTGGCTGGCATCMCATTTTGGGATGCCAGGCTGGCTCRCTTAGCTCCTAACAGGATTTACCTGTTCCTTGAGCACCCCAAATCCCCAGGGAATTTCACTGAAGAGTTAATTCAAACCCCAGTGATGGCTGTGCTTATTTTCTTTCGATTCCCTTGCTGCAAGTTGCCATTTACTCCATGCCTTCCGAGGTTTGTTCCCTGAAGCAACGCTCAYGTTTCTTTGTATGGTGTGTAAGTGTGAGGTTGGTGTTGCGAGAGGTGCAGCACCCAACATTAGCGCTGCAGCGATCTGAGCACTTTATCTTCAGTGGTAAAGTACCCAGCTGCTCTTGAATTCAACTGGAAAAAAAAAAATATGCTGCCACTCGTAAGAGCAATACATTTTCAGTTACTAATAACAACTGTTGTCATGGAAACAGCCGGTCCAGCATGAATGTAAGGATTTGCTTTCAGGTCAGTGCTGTATTAGTCAGCAGCCTTTCAAAACCACGTCTCCCCAGCACACGAGTCTCCTGTCCAATTTACTCTCTGCAGCACTTTTTCTCCATTGTGAATTACTCCAAATTAATTACATTTTATGACAATTGCGCCCGGCTCCTTTTCAACTCAGCTCGCTGTATAATTACTTGGAAATGGTTTATGGAGGCCRAAAGAAAATTTCATGACTGTATCCAGGTTTGGGAGTTCTGGGGTTTCTTTTAAAGGAATAGTAAGAGTGGAATAGGCTGAATTGTCATTATGATCATTAATGGTAATTGGACATTGGGCTGTGGGGTGTATGTGGGTTCCTGGCTATTTTTGGGGTTTGTGGATAAGTTGGAAGGGGCAGTGCAGGGGGGTGCAGGCAGCTGGGGAAGGGTGTGGGGGTGTCCAGGTTTCCCCTTCTCTGAGGCTCATTCTGAGCTTCTGGGGTGGATGAAGGTGAAAGGAATTTGCTCCATCCCAGCCCTGAGGCTCATTTCTGCAATTCCCATCGATCCCATGGAGATTCAGCTGGAAGAAGCCAATGTCCCTCAGCTCCCAGCTGAGCCCATCACAGCCCCCAAAGGCTCCTTCCTGCTGGGAATGCAAYGCCAAAGGACACTGGCTGTGGAGCCAAACCCGGGCTTTTCACCAGAGGAASATCCAGGCTGGAACTGGGCTCCCTGGAGGCACTTTGGGACAATTTCTCCTGGCTTTCAGAAGCATCCAACACCCAGAGCTCCCACTGATGCCAGCAGGAGGAAGAAGGGTTTCACCCCTCTATTCCAGCCTGGTTTAATTCTCCATTGAATGCTTTGCCTCTCCCACCAGAGAGAAGCAGCCCCATTCCAAGTGTGGGCACGCCAAGCCTGCGAGACCCTGCTCCTTCTCACGYACCTCTCAAAGCTCCCTCCCACACACACACACATCCCTGCTGTTTGCTGAGAGGAAGAACAAAAATGTGCATTTAATTTCTACCRTTCTGGGACAAAACTTGTTGGAAAAATATCCCCAGACAAAGTGGGTGATGTGACTCCCAAACATCAGTGGTGATTGTGGTCCAGATTGCAGTGAGGAGCAGGGTTTGATCCTTCTTCCTTCCCAGTCCTGGTCCATCCAGCTTCTTTCCTTGCAGAATAACTGCTATCCCTATCCTTGTACATTTCCCTTTTTATTGGTACTTTTATCTTTCCCAACATTTTTTCTCTTTCACATCTCTTTTAAATACAATAACCTGAAAATCAAATTAAACCTTTGTACCCTTTATTCCAGGGATGAACAGACAGTCCTGGGTGGAGGGTGAAGTCCTTGCCTTGCTGTGGGGATAACTGGAAGAATTTGGGAAAAATAAAAAAGGATGTTTCGGGAAGGTTTTCTGACAAAAAAGGCAGAATATGCTTTTGGGAGGAAGGACTGATTTCAGGGGAGCTGCAGATTTCAGATCTCGTGGTGCTTTGGGACATTTTGGGTGTTGACCTTGGTGGGGCTCCCTGTGATGGGGACACATCCCTGCCTTGGAGCCTCTCTGGAGAGCAGGACCCAGCTCTGCTTGTGAGCAGGGAAGGAATGAAGATAAAAACCATCCAGAGCTTCAGCCAGAGCATTCCTGGCATGGAGTCAAACTTCTCCAAAGGCACAGCTGGGATGGAGGGCAGCATTTGGAGTCAAAAGCTGCAGGGGGAGGATGGGCTCTGACTTGGAGGATCAAGATGGTGCCAAGGGAGAGGGGACAAGGAGGGCTGAAGGGATCTGATCACAGAGCAAAGGGAAGGGGTTGTACACCTATGTGTCCACCTCATGTGTGTCCCTGTCTCCTTCCCACCCAACCCAGCAAGGCTGGACAGTGGGGACAGCTTGTTTAATGTGGAATGTTACAAAATGTGCAAAATCAATCCTGATCATGAGAAGAAAAGGAAGGARCCTGGCAGAGATTGCTGGAGGAATGTTTGATTTCTCCTCTCACCCAAAGTYCTGGAACACACAGTCTCACTGCTGCCTGTTAACCTGACCCTGATTTATTCATGGGTGCTTCCAGGGGCTGAGGGTCTCCAGAGATGCTGCTCCTGCGTCCCAGGGCATGGACAGTGTGTTTTCCCCAAAATAAGGCTGAACCCTCGGTGGATTGGAGCAGCTGGGTCAGATTTGGGTTGATTTCAACTCAAATGACCTGAACCACACAAAGTCATTCTGGTTTGAGGGTTGCACCCTCTGTGCCCTCAGCAATCTTCTCCCCACTCTGAGAGAATCATCCATCCCAAGGAAATGTGGGTGGCTGGAGCTGCCCAGAGAAGGTATCAGGGACATTTCAAGCTGGCACACAAAGCTTCTGCCCACCATGTCAAACATACACSAAGCAAT
Source organism: Malurus melanocephalus (assembly GCF_030028575.1). Taxonomy (NCBI): domain Eukaryota; kingdom Metazoa; phylum Chordata; class Aves; order Passeriformes; family Maluridae; genus Malurus; species Malurus melanocephalus. The sequence goes on along the minus strand of NW_026623834.1, from coordinate 150,669 downwards.
CTGACACAAAGTGTTGGGACCTGAAGGGTCTGAAAGACCTCTCATAGAATTATGCCAGATCCATTTCARGCTGCCAAAATCTTTCCACAGACTAGTCAAAAGCAGAAGGAAAAATCAGCCTAGAAAATACAACCACCACGCCTCCCCCTCAGCCAGGAGAACTGTGTCTTGCAAGCTGAGCATATTAAGAACCTAAAAATACGATAACAGCTTGATAATAATAATATTTAAAAAATAATTAATGCTAATAATAAATATAACAAATAATAAAGCAAATATATAATAAGAGCATGAGGGCCATYCCAAAAGGGTTGGGATACTCAAATGCCCTGATGGGCTCAGCCAGACCTGCCCTGGTCACCTCTCAGCTGTGCCTTTCCTGCTGAGGTATCCCCTGTGCTGGGGAACACACAGATTTTATTCCCAGCCCACTACTTTCTGCCTTTTTATTATTCTGTTACACCCTCTGAAAAGTGYGTCCTGTCCAGGGTGCGGATGAAGTTCTGCTCTTACCAATGCACGGTGCACTGAAAAACAAGATGACAACAAATCGAGAGCTCAAAGAGGTCTGGCTCTTATATAATGTACAGAGTGTGCTGACAGAAATGAGTCTTCAAAATGATAATGTCCTTCTCCCCCAGGCCTGCTCTGCTGTGAAGTTGGATTTCTGGAGCAAGAGTTCCATTTGCAGCTCATTGTGCATGCTGGAGTTTTTCCCTTTTCCCTATTTTTGAATTTGTTTGCAGACTGTAATGGGCCCCTTTCTGGTTCTTCCTCATATCCTTTGAATTGTTTTACAGGAGTGAAATGGAGGTTTTTGATATATTGAATATATTTAATATTTTAATGCTGAGAATTTGCAGGACAGAGCAGAGACTGCCTCTTGCGATAAGAGACATTATTATTGTTGTGAAGAATTCCTTTAAGATTCCATCTTAATCATTCTGCTATTGAAATGGAAGAATAAAGTAATAAATGGTTTGAATAGACTTGATTAAAAAGAATAATTATATTCCTTGTGTGGGTTAAATATATAAACTCTTCATGGTTTTGCATTCTTACAGCATTTGCCTGGCAGAACGAGCTTTTCAATAAGGAGAAGGGAAGGAGAGAGTGCTCTTGGGAAGGAGGTTTGGATCCTCAGTGCCTCTCACCTGAAGCCAGGCACTGACCCTATTTTCCTGGTAATTCCCCGCTGATTTGGGCCAGATTTCTGCCAGAAATCTCCTCTGAGCTCTGGGAGATGCTCCACATCCTTTGGGGTCTTCCCTCTTCCACCCCCTTTCTGGGGCACCCACAGCGGGTGCAGAGTCTGGGGTGGGATGTGAGACAGAGCCAGGGTGCTCCTGACTCCCTGGGGGGAACACACCCAGGAATTTGGGCAGAAAAGGATGAGTTTTCCATGGGGAAAGGCTCCCTTGCCAATGCCAGTGAGGTGTAGAGGCTGCACCCTCTGCCAGGCACAGCTTCTATCTATCCACTGGAAGGGATGGGGAAAGTGTTTTCTTCCTGCTGGAAATCCTGAGATTGTAACAACCCACCCTGAGTTGGGAGGGAATTCAGCCAATTTGGTAAAATCAGATCTCTCAAGGTGTTCCTCGCCTGTGTCCTGGGATTCATGGAGGGTGGTGCTTCGAGTTAAACATTCTCAACTTGGTATGTGCACCTGACTGAGGTGTGAGCCCTCCTGCCTGCAGAGCTTCCTCCTGCACCTCAATTCCCCACTGACATAATTCCAATCCTCAATTCCCCATTGACATCACTCCAACCCTCAATTCCCCACTGACACCATTCCAACCCTCAATTCCCCATTGACACCATTCCAATCCTCAATTCCCCTCTGACATCATTCCAGTCCTCAATACCCCCACTGACAGCACTCCACAGGCAAATCCACAGTGGCCAAAAACCCACATGCCACTGAATCCACACTTCCTGCTCTCCAGGAATTCACTTCCACCCCCAAAATTCTCCTTTTAATCATTGCAGTGCTTGGTCTCACAGGTCTGTCCTTTCCTCTGGTGCTTGAAAACTTTTCTTAGGGGAGAAGACTTTGCTTCCAACCTACATTTTCCTTTCCTCTCACGTCAGAGAGTGGCTGCCTGCCTGCCTCCCCCTTCCCCTGCAGATGTGATCATAGATGCTATACTACTAAGGCTTCATTATTTTTACAAAAATCTACTCCRGTACAGTAAGAAGTGTTATAAATAATTAAAGAAACACTAGAGTTGTCAAAATAAATGAACAAAGTACACTTTGAGATGCATGCTCTTGGCTTWTTTGGGGTTTGTTCAGTTGGCAGCTGGATTTCAGAGTTCAGTCCCTGGAAATACCCAGCAGAAATGCAACCACTGAGGTCCAGCCAACCACCACCAACAAGGAACCTTTGTCTTTGCCTCCAGAGTCATCTAGGAAGGGGGCTGGACATCAAATATCATGTATAAAACACCAGGCTCCAGTCCCCTCTTGGCCTTTCCAGGGAAAGGCAGGACCCAAAACCCATCCAGCCGTGCATCCAGAAGTTAGCACGACCACTTGTATGGCYTGCTTTGTGCCGTGCTAATGTTCCAAGTGAATGCCTCATTGCTCTGCACAATAAACCTTCTTCTCCCCATTCAATGCTCTTTTCCAGAAGGTCTTCTTTGTCTCCATGACGACAAATAAATTGCTTCTTGTTCACTGAAATCTGCTAAAAAGCTCGTTATTAAGCTAATGTGCCCAGGGTGACAACACAGAGGAGGAAGAGAGTCCTGCCCCAGCAAAAGATGCTTTTCTTTTTGGTTCTCTGTGTGGACACCACTTCTCTGGGCTCTCAGGATGGCRTCGCTCTCATTTGCTGTCAGAGATGCTTCAAAAAAGCTGAAAATGTTTGAAAAAGAGGAGAAAAAACTCTTGAGAGTGAGCCAAAGACACTGATAACTCTGCCTGCCCTTTCCATCTGCCTCTCTGCCTGCTGCTGTACTCTTTCCAAGCTCGCTGAAACTTCCATCCCGAGGTTTGCACTCGCCTGCGGCACAGGAAACCCAGGCGGTGTCCCCAGGGCTGGGGTGGCACCGGTGTCCTCCTCCCCGTCACCTGCAGGTGACACGGAATGAAGGGATGCTGGGGAGCTGGCAGGCTCTGAGCAA
>NW_026623834.1:138509-145884 GCF_030028575.1 Malurus melanocephalus | reverse complement strand
GGCTCTGAGCTCTCCCTGGAGCCTTCTCCAGGCTGGACAGCCCAAACTGTTCCATCTGTCTTCGTGTACTGGAAGGCTGGAGCACAGGAACACAGAGCAGACCTGTGTTATTCCATGGATCTCAGCCTCCAGGCTGTGGCCAGGATAAAGTACTGCAGAAATGGGTGCTTCCTTCAGGCATAAATAAACATACTTGTTTTTGCTTAAAGGAAAAAAAAATACTGTCCTTTGCACTAAGAGAAAAAATTCTCATGGAGATTTAGTTGTTTTTGATCTAAACACAGTTTTCCATTTATATTAGTTTTTGTCAAATGTGAAGGAAAGTTRTGGTTYAGGAGAGATAGAAGGRTGAAACCTCTGMAAACAGAGAGGCTGCAGTCAACCCWTAACCCAATCAGTTCCTGGTGTGCTCCAGGCTTGAGGAAAGCCATCAGGTGTTTAGAAGGGTTCCCATGAGCTCTGGGATGGGAATGCTCATCCTTCAGCTTCATCCCATCCCTGTGTCTGCTCTGTCCCTCACTTCCCTTTGCAGCACCTTGCTGAAATCCCATCTGCACAGGCTCAATTTGCTGCCCCACAAATTGAGTTAACATTCCAATCCCTTTCACAGCCGTGGAAGGTGGGTGCTTAAATCAAATGAAGATGAATATATTTGCTGACACATAATTGTTTTCTTTAGTAATTGCTCTCAGGTCTCTTTATATCTGATCGTTAATGCCGGGCGAGGATTGTTTGTGAAATGTCTCATTGTTTCTGAGGAATCCTATGAAAAGTGACATTCCTGATTATTTTGCCATGCAGGAGATTACACCAGGCTCTCCTGCTAAGCAGTATTGATAGACCCTGGGCTGTCTTTTACTGTTTAGCTGTGACTAATAAATCAGAACTTGGTTTCTTCTCCACGCGCTGAATCTTTTATCACATGCAAATATGAGAAGAGAGCTTGGGATGTGGCRGCTTCCCAGGGGTGTTGGGAGGAGGAGGAGAGAGATGTTGGTGCTGCTCCACCACGGGGCTTGAGGAGGGGGTCCTGAACACCTTCCTGGTGGTGGGAGACAGATGTGACCTTCCATGGTGGCAGTGGGACCTGGGCATCCACAGCATTCCCAGGGATCCTCGTTTTCCCATGGAATGCCGAGCTTTTCTGCTCTTGGAGGGAGGTAAAGGCTTGGCAGAGGCATGTCCTGATCCCAAAAGGGAGATTCCAGCACCTGCCAGGCTGGGATTACAGCTTTGCCCTGTGAGCTGGAGGTGACAGAGAAGCAGCCGTGACGTTTGTCATGTTTGAGAGTTTCTGTGCCCTGAGATCCTGTGACAAACCCACCCTGAGGGAAGACAGAGGCACGGAAGTTTGAGGGGTATGATGTGCCACATKCCAGGGGACAGGGACATGATTTCTYCAGCCCTGGTGGCRTGGAACCCTCCACGTGTGCCACTCTTGGTGCCGGGGACAGGATCCCATGGGCAGGTGGAAAATATCCCTGATGCCAAAAATCTCAGGCCCAGCACAAGCCAGGCTGGGAGAAGGAGGCTGCCCAGGGGCCTGGAGGCTCAAAGATCAGATTGGAACATTCCTAGTGCTCCCAGAAACATTCGGGCTGGGGGAAGCCCTGGGTGCCATCAGGGATGGGGGGAGGTTCCAGTCACCCCTTTGGGGATGCCCATAAACCCCAGTTATCCATAAGGGACTCTCATAAACTCCAATCATCCATGGGGAACACCCATAAACCCCAACTGTCCATGGGGGATGCCTACAAACCCCAGCTGTCCATGGGGGATGCCCATAAACTCCTGTTGTCTATGGGGGATGCCCACAAAGCTCAGGGCCTGCAGGAAGAGGGAAGTGATCAGAGGGAAAGCAAGAGGAAGCACACGCACTTCATCTCCCCCGGCCTAATTGAGCTAATTAATTTAGCGAAGACACAGCGCTCTGTAATTTGCCTAATTCACTGCGAAGAGAGGCAGCAGCAGCAGAAGATCCCCTGCTCCAGAAGATCCTCTCCTGGTCCTGCCAGGGGCTCAGCATCCTGGAGCACTCCCAGACCCACCAGCAGCACCCGACCCCGAGGAGCCGCAGCTCAAAATCCCATAAACATTCCTCAGGGCTGCAATTCCCACTGGGAACAGAGTGGCTCCAGCCCCAGCCCCGATTGTCAGGAGCAGTTCACCCTCCTCTGCTCTCCCCTGTTTATTCTCCCAGCGTTAGGATTCCTTTCCTGCAGTGATGGGAAAGCTCCCAGATAAAGGGTTTTKCACAGATTCCCCTCTTCCAGGAGCTGCTTTCCTGCCTTTCTCTGTTTTATTTTTTTTTCTCTCTCTCTTAATGAAGATGTTGTGTTCTCCTCGCTGAAGTGGTTCTGGATACGGATGAGGATGTGGAAAATGCCGTAATGGGAGACTGAAGCAAACAGGCAGCTGCAGGTTGATTAGGAACCATTAAAAAAAAAACAAACCATCCCCTCCTGTCCCCGGCCCCGGTGCAGCAGAACAGGAGGGACTTCTACGCTGAAATGGAATGCAAAATAAAAATTGCATCGGGCTGAGGTCATTTCTTGCATGATGTATCTTGGGAAAASAGGGGTTTCTCTCCTTTCCCCGAGATATTCCGAAGTTCAAAATAAAAGCTTTTCGCTGAGGTGAGCAGCACAGGCAGGAGCTGAGAGCACTGTTAATTTTGCCTCGATTTATTTTTTTTCMTCCTTATCTGGCAATCTTTAGGAAGAAGAAAAAAAAATCTTGACATTTTTGTTTCCTTATTTGCTTGTCTTCYCAATCTGTCAGGGAAGAGACAAGATTATAACACAAACCCTGCTTGCAGCAGACGTATATTCGCCATCCAAACAGGTTTTCCCCTTTTAATGTAAGCTATTAGCCTGAGTTATTACTCTAAATGTAGCAAACCCCATCTATTTTAATCAGCTTGTTTACGAGCATCCTTCCATTCCCAAATTGCACAGGAGCTCTCCTGCTAAATGCCCCTTTCTTTTTCAGGTAAGATAATTTCTGGGACAAAATGTCAGGGAGCTCAACACGTCCCTTCAATTACTGCTATACAGATTTTTTCTCTGAGCTACTGGACAATAAGTAGCTTTCAGGGAARCATTAAGTAGATTTGCCCTCAAGGGTTTGCATTTCAGTGGAGTGACAGTTATTTTTGTAAATACAAAATAAAAAATAAAAAAAAAAATTAAAAAAGGGGAAAGAAAAGAAGGAAAAAACATACATACGCCTTCCCCCAGCTCCAAGAAAATAGACAGACACAGGCTAGACAACTGCTTATTATCTGAGAACCTTGAATCAGATAGGAAAACCAGAGTTTCTAATGTCTTCAAATGTCACAGCATTATGATTTATACCAGAACACAGTGTACCATGCTTCGTTACAGAGAAAAAAATAAAGAAAAATTGAATTACYGAACTAATGTCTTCCCCCACTTTTTTTTTCAGACTACTCTGAGGATATAAAATCCATCATTAGTTGTTTTTAAGCTTGTCTCTAATGATGAAAAAAATAATGGGGCATGAAACTCAGACTTAACAAAACAAAAATACAAAACACAGCATTTTACAGACTTTACGTAAACATAATGTGACAATGCACTTCCTTTCATTCTCTGCTATGACAGTTAATTCCAGACCAGGAAAACTGTCAAAAATGTTTAGTTCTGCTTGGGTTGAGTTAATTACAGGCCCTGGGGCTGTGTTGACTTTCTCCTGCTAATGGCACTGTGCTACAGGTAAAAATCCATTTGCAAGAATGTTTTCAGAGCTACAGATCTAATTTACTGAATATCAAATATTTATGCCATTGCAATTAAAGTGACAACGTTCCACCCCTCTTCAGCATACAAGCCCRGGCTTTTTAATAGAATTTATTATACAGTAAACATTTGGTAAAAAGTTTTGCCGGAGCTTATAATGTGAAAGCTTTGAATATTTTATTGATTTTATTTCTTTTGCACTCTATCCCTATCAATGCTGGAACGTTATGAACTTGTGCAGTGCACAAGAGACCATTTTTTACTGTCAGAGGCAGAGGAGCTGACAGATAAAGGCTGGGACTGAGGGATGGAGCTGTGCTGTCACTGCAGCATGAGGAGGAAGGAAGGAGGGAGGAGGAAGAGGAGGGACAGCAGCAGGGAGGGACAAAGTGCCAGGACAAATCTGCCCAGGCAGGAGCTGGAGCACAAAGGAAATTAATTTTCCTCGTTAGATAGATGGGGGAGTGGATTAGTCCTGGTTTGTGTCCACAATCAGCTCCATCAGCACGGGCAGAGGGAGCCGTGCGGGGTTTAACGAAAACCTCGGAAACCTGGGAGGGTAACGAGGCTTTCCTTATCTGGGTGATGGTGGAGGGTGTCCAGGAGAGCCTAAGGGTTTGCTTCTCCTTTGCTGGTTTGGGTTTTGAGAGCAGAGATCAGGTTGTGAATTCTGCGCTTTGTGCAACTCCCCATCCCCATCCCCACTGGGATGACATTTTCTCCTTGTTTGGCTCTGTTCTCTGCAAACCTCCCAGGTAACTGATTTTGTTTCATTTGAAGGATCTGACAAACCTACTCAGGCTTATTTGCTTCTGCTGAAGGTATTTTTATTTGCAGGGAGAAGATCAACAACAGGAAAATATTGGCTCTGAGCACATGTTTCAAAAAGCCACGTTTGGCTGAGATCCTAAACACTTTCTGCAAAGAAAAGGGCCGTGCAAAAGGGAATGGAACAGGGTGAAGGGACACCAAAATCGCCTGTTCTGCCTTAGGAGCAGCTGATGGAAGCAGTATTCAGGCTTGAAATGGTGGGTGACCCTCAGCTGCTGGGTTAGGGGACAGAAAATCACAGAATTATGGAAYCATAGAATGATTTGGGCTGGAAAGGAAATTAAAGATTACTCAGTCCTACCCTCTGCCATGGACAGGGACACTTTCCACTGTCCCAGGTTGCTCCAAGCTCCATCCAGCCTGGATTTGGACACTCCAGGAGGTATCACCTTGTCCTGCCCCCCACTCAGTGATTTCTGTCCATGGATTTGTGCCAGCCCCTCCTGCCCTGCTGACACCAATCCTGGGGACAGCCAGCCCCAACAGCCAGCTGGGAAAAGTGGTGCTTTGGCTGTTTCAAACCAACCACCACCAGCTTTGCTGAATTCCCCTCGGTCTGCTCTGCAGTTTCCTGCTCTCTGCACAGCTCTRGTGTCCTTTCCTCTCATTTTTAGGCAGTTCCTCTCTTGAAGAGAAGCACAYGTGTGACGGGGAGGTTCTCCTTGCYGCCCTCACTGCCCAGCCTGACCAAGGACAGGGGATGCCCCAGCAGCACCTTTGGCACCAAGGTTAAACCAGACCAGCATTGTCCCTCCCAGGTGGTGAGGCTGATCCCCCTGGGACACAGATTTTGTCACCCCCACAAGGACACTCTCCGTGGTGCAGTCACTGACCTGGCCGATGCGTGGGCAGCTGACATCTCCCTCTCTTCCTGGCCTAAATTTGCAGCTTTGCTCATCCCACTCTGTYTCCCCACCCTGCTCTGAGGGCAGAGCCATCCTGCAGCACATTTTTGTTATTATACCCCAGGTTTTGCACTTTCAGGGATTCCCTCGGGCTCCTCTTTCCACCAGTGTTTCACTGACACTCTCCTGTCCATTGTCACACGTCCTGCCACCCTCCACTGTCCTGCTGTGCCCTCCAGGCACCTTCACAGACCATCCTCCCTCACCAGGGCTCCTGGGTGCCCACGGAGCTGGGATCAGTGGTGATGCTGAGCAGGTGGCCTCATTCACCTCCTTCATTCATGGTCATCGTTGTGGCSATGTCCAGCTGGCCCTTTTGGAGCTACATCCACCAAGCTGCATGGTCACCTGAGCCAGGCACTCTTCCCCAAGCATTTGAGSTTTCTTCCAACCCAAACCATGTTGTTTTTCCATGAATAATTTAATTTCCCAGCGCCACCACTCAGGTGTCCTTGCCTTAGCGGATTCCATGTTGTGGGAGCATTTCTGATGTAAGACCCTGGAGGGGAGCTCTCAGTGACCTGAGATCCTCTCCTGCCATATTTCCTCCTTCTCCAGCTCTTGCCTCTTCCCTTAGAGGGGCCAGGTGTGCTGTGTGACATCCCTGCAGATCCAAGGCAGGAGCTGCCCCTCCCCTGGACCACCCCATTAAAGGTCACTCATGGCAGGAGAGAGGGAGGCCAGCAGGTCTGTTGCACTCAGTGCAATGAACTGGGTGGTCCCTGCTCCTGGAGAACATCTCCTGCCTCTTGGGCTTAGATTGTCTTCAATTCTCTTGAAAGGAAAGGTTAAATTCACTCTTGTGCAGCACTGCCCTCGTTAAACCAGTGAGGAGAGAAGCCCCAGCAGCAGAGGAGCAGCCTGCAGSCCCTGGAGCTCAGGTTCTGCTGTGWYCTGGCTCTTCCWCCRCTGCCTTTGTCCTGCCCTGGCTCCAGGCCAGCTCTGCCCCTCAGCCCATGCCCAGGACCACCTTCAGGAGCAGAAACAAGAAAGTCAAGTGGGTGGGAAAACTCTCCTGAGCTGAGYGGAGAAAGAAGAAAGAAGGAAGGTGATAGAGCAGCATGGCATTGCAGGGGTTACAGGGGTGTGCTGTCCTCTCTGCCAAATTGTGCAGCAGGAGCAGGATGGTCCCTGCCAAGCTCACAGCTCCCTCGTGGAACAGGGCAGTCGAGGAGGGAGCTCAGAGCCATCCCAGTGTTAGGGATATTCTCCCTGAAAAACCAGAATTTAAACCAGGATTTCTAAGTGTGAGAGAAGGAGAATAGTTAGGATGTATTAGGAATAGGGTATGAGGGAAAGGTTCTTGTGTCCCCAGAGGGTGCTGGCACTGCCCAGGCTCCCCAGGGAATGGTCCCGGCCCCGAGGCTGCCAGAGCTCCAGGAGCGTTTGGACAGCGCTGCCAGGGATGCTCAGGGTGGGGCTGTTGGGGGGTCTGGGCAGGGCTGGGGTTGGGCTGGGTSATCCTGGGGGTCCCTCCCWGCTCAGGGAACCCTCTGGTTCCATCACTCCGTGTCCCCAGTGTGGGGGGACATTTGGACCTGCTCCCAAGGGCAGCTGGAGTGGAGGGGACACAGCACATGGGACCCACGGACACCTGCAGGGGGACAGCAGTGCCACAGCAGTGCCACAGCAGTGCCACAGCCATCTGTGCAGCCCAGCTGAGTCCTTTCAGAGTCAATGACACCGTGCCAGCTCCACTCATACCCACAGCAGCAGTGCCTGTGGCAGGGCCCCTCTGGGTGAGGGTGCTCAGAGAGTGCCCAACCCTGTCCTGCCAGCCCAGGGCTCTGCAGTGCCCACCACAGTGACCCCTGAGCTCAGTGTCCAGCCCTGCCAGCCCAGAGCTCTGCAGTGTCCACCACAGTGACCCCTGAGCTC
>NW_026623834.1:135231-138494 GCF_030028575.1 Malurus melanocephalus | reverse complement strand
CCCTGAGCTCTGCCCTCTCAGTCCCTTGCCCTTCAGCCTCTCTGCATGCCCAGCACGGGCACTGATCAAACCCCAGCRCTGTCACATCTCATTGCTGAGACACAGCTCTGCCAGCTGCACATCCCCACCCTCAGCATTGACTCAGCTGATGTAGCTGGCATTTCAGCACCAGGAATAACCCTGGCTACAGCAGCTTTCCAGAGCTGAACTCGGGGCTTTTGCTGGAAAAGAGCAGCCCCTGGGGGTCCTGAGCAGGGCTTGTGGCAGCTCCCACCGAGGGGGATTTGCAGGGTGCAGGTATTTACAGCACATCCTCACTGTCAGGAGCTGCTCCACAGCCCCTGCAGCTCTCCTGGGGAAGGCCACACGTGAACCCAAGAAGCTGTGGGATGAGCTCTTCTCGGAGGGGTTGTCAGGGTTCAGGGTGGGATCCCTGGAATGGGCTGTGAGCGGGGCTGGCATGAGCAGAGGCAGAAATCSTGATGGACAATCCCTGAATGTGGAAACTCACTCTGGTCTGAAGGGGGTTGGATGTTCAAAGCTGCTGGGGGAGCTGTTCTGGATGCTCCAAAATAATATTGACAGGAATTTGTGTTCTACATCCCAGCCCCGAGTCTCCAGCTGGCAGCACAGCCTCTGGGGTGAAGAAGAGCAGACAATGACAGGCTCTAGAGGAGGATCCCATCCTGGAGAACGGCCTCTGCACGGAGCCAAAATCCCTCTGATTGCATCCACAACTGGGATGTGTGCAGRTCACATCCTCCAGTGAAACTCTGCAGTGCTCAGGAGCTGCACCCACACCTGCCCCAGAGCTCACACCTCTTTCCTTCCGAGCCTTCTCATCTCTGACTGTCCCAGGACACCCTGGGGGTCAAAACCACCCATTCATGGGGGAAGGGAACATTTCAGAGAGCGCATTTGGAGGCGCCATGGCCACGTGGACATCCCTTGGAGCACGGATCACMCCTGCAGTGACAGCCTGCCCTTCCTGGCATCAGTGCCTGCTCCCTGTGCTGCAGGGCAGGGCTGCAGAGCCCTCCTGAGTGCTGCCGAGGGAAGAGCTCATGTTCTGCCTTTGTCACTGGCTTGTTCCCATCAAAGATTAATGCAGCTGCTCTCTCTCATGGAAGTGAGATCCCTCCTGCATCCCTGCACRGCACCAAGGCCAGGCTGGGGAGGATGAACCCAGCCTTGCCCCTGGGTCAGGCAGCACAGCGGGGATCAGAGAAAAGGTCTGGGGCTAAATCCTCCCTGCAGGTGAGGCGTGTGTGCAACAAGGAGGTGAAATAACCAGGGCCAGGGCTCGGGGGAGCTTSTCCGAGCTCTCCCCGTGCTGGAGGAAGCCGCTGGACATAATGAAATCTTTCATTYGTCAGTAAATGTCACCGTAGGAAGTGTAATTAATGGCTTTAGCAGGGCTGGATGTWGCCCAAAGTGCAATATAAGCACTCAGGGAGCGGGCTGGGAGCACAGTCCTCTGCACCACTCAATTATAAGGTCACTGCTGGAGTGCCCGAGCTCTGCTCACACTCCAGCTTGGGGGAAATCTCRCCAGCTCGGAAATGCTCTCCAGCAAAACACGGGCGAGGGAGCAGGGTGTGTGTGGAACAGGGAATGGGCAGAGCTGGAAGGGCTGGCAAAGCCCTGGGGTGGGGTCACTGGGCTGCCAGTGCTGGGCTGTGCAATGAGCAGCGTGTCCAGGATGGGGAATGGCCCCAGTCTGGCACTGGGGAGCCCAGCATGATCCCAGCCCGGGGCTCCAGGGGGGATCTCTGCATTTGGCATCACATTTTGCCCCAGTCTGGGAGGTTTTCCCTGGTCCCTCATGGATGTGCTGGTCCCACAGGCACTCTGACCTGCAGGGGGTGGGTGATGGAGGGGCACGGTGGACAGGGATCTCTGAGCTGGCTCCTCAGGCTTGGGATGGATGGAACCTCACTGTGTCTGTGCCTGCAGCATCCTGCCCTGCTCAGCAGGAGCCACAGTCCCAGGGTATCCCAAAACTTCCCAGGCAGAAAGTGGTGAATATCAGCACAGAAGGGTTTTCACAGAATCACAGAATCAGAGAATCACAGAATCACAGAATCACAAAATTACAGAATCAGAGAATCACAGAATTACAGCATAAACCAGGCTGGAAGAGACCTTCAAAATCATCAAGTCCAAGCTATGACCCAACACCTCCTCATCAACCAAACCATGGCACTGAGTGCCACCTCCAGTCTGTTTTTAAACACATCCAGGGATGATTACTCCACCACCTCCCTGGGCAGACAATTCCAGCATGACGTCACCCTTTCAGTGAAGAATTTTTTCTAATGTCTAACCTAAACTTCCTTTTATGAAGTTTTCCTCCCCAGCAGAAGGGCCTGGCTACATGGGCCTGGTCTCATGGACACTCGTGGCTCCCAAAAATCTCTCTGCAACCAAATACATTTCTATTTCTGTCCTGAAGTGATTCAGATCAAMCCCTTGTAGCTGAAGGAGCTTCATACGTGAAAATGAATCTTGTGCACAGAGCCAGGCCAAGAATAACCTCCAGACTGAACGTCCTTGCTTTCAGGGACCAGCAGAAGGTCTCACCCTGGTTTTTCAGGTGTCACTGTGCCACCAGAGCCTCCAGCTGTTCAAAGGGCAGCCTTGGAGCACAGGGAGCCCTTTTCCAGGTACAGGCACCCTCCTTGGGAAGTCTCACATCTCCAGCTGCAGAACTCATTCAGCCAGGACATATCCAGCTCCCATTCAGCTCCAGCAGGGATGGATCCCCAGTTATCCTGCTAGGAAAATAATAAATAATGGCCAAWAAAAAGCCTGGCAATGAGCAGGAGAGAGACACAGGCATGAGCCTGCTGTAACCTGCTCCACTCCTGGTGAGGACGAGTATTCTCTGCAGCAGGTTTCAAAAAAACCCCAAAGCCATTAGGAGGAACAATCAGCAGCAGATTTTAATAGATGCATTTTGCACTCAGCTGTCACCATCTGTGTTTCCCCATTAGAAATGCAGAATGAATGAGCTCCACAATTACAGCTGGGAGGGTCTGGGAGGCCCAGCACAGCTCTGAGTGCTGCTGTCCCTCCCCTCCCCTCCTCCTCCTCCTCCTGGGGAATCCTGTCTCTGCAGCACAGCCAGACCCTGCACCCACCCCATGCCCCCATCATCTGTGTCCTGCTCAGGGATGTGCAGGCTCTGGGGACCCCAGCCCCAGGCTGTCACCCAGAAATGGTGCATGAGACACCTCCAAGGAGATGCTGGGTGCTGCCTG
>NW_026623834.1:131720-132826 GCF_030028575.1 Malurus melanocephalus | reverse complement strand
TTTGGGACCCCAGCTGGGCTGCTGTTGCCATGTCACAGAAGGGACAGTGTCATCTAAATTTGGGGGTCATCAGAGTGGCCCTGAGAAATGCAGGCTGTGCTTGCATTCCTGTTTTTCTCCAGGACAGTAAATAGTGAAAGAAAATTCATGGTGAAGTGGACAGGGGAGGGGARTGGCAGTGGCAGGAATGTGTTTGCAGTGTGATTTCGGGTTGTTTGTGACAGCTCAGACCTAAACTTACCTTTCAGAGCTCGGGCTGGAAAAGGAAAARCCCCAAAGCCTTGTTTTGAGAAAGTGCTCACGGAAATAAGATAAAATGTTGAAAATAAACACAGATGACCCTGAGCTACTGCCTCATTCCAAAAGCATGCATGTAATTTCCTAACTTGTTTTGCTTTGCTTTGCTTTCTAGAGGAAAGAGGTAAAAACAAATTCTACCGTGTCAAATGTCCTTTGGATGATTTCCCTTCCTGCCCTGATTCTGTCTGGATCTGCAGCAGGAGCTGGGTCTTCCCTGGGACAGAGCCCACATCTCCATCACCTGGAGCAGTGAGAGGAGATGGGAAACAGCCTCAGAGCGATCAGCAGTCCTTCTTTGTTTTATTGTCCTTGTAACAATCACAATTTCCTCATAATGGCCATAATTAGATAATTATCTGTCTTTATAATCATTTCCTCACTTTTTCTCTCCATGTCTGTCCTGAATTCCTCTTTGGGAATGCTTCAGAGGGGTCTGGGGCCTCTCCTGTGCTTTTCCTCCAGCACAGGCACTCCTTGCAAATCCCAGGGGAGCTGGGCACKGCTCTCCTGTGCATCCATCCTGGATTTGGTACCCACCAAATCTTACCACCATGCTTACCCATGGGCAAGCTGCCTCCAGGAGCCAGGCCTGGCATCAACATCATCTCATGAGACCAAGGACCAGCCCAGGGGAGTCCTCACCCCCTGGGAGAACTGGCTCCAGAGATCTGAGGGGCATTTTCACCCCAAACCCTGGTGAAATGTGATGGGAAACAGCATCTGAGTGATCAGCATGGAATATCCCAGAACCACAGAATATCCCAGAACCATATCCCAGAACCATGGAATATCCCAGAACCATGGAA
>NW_026623834.1:119240-131396 GCF_030028575.1 Malurus melanocephalus | reverse complement strand
GGGTCACTCCTGGCCTGGGGAATGTCCCCACGTCAGCCCCTGCAGCACCCACCAGGACACTGCTCCTTGCAGGTTTGGGATATCAACCCCACCCAGGGCCTGTTCCAAAGCTCAGGAGCATCCAGCTGCTCCTAAATAACCTGGGTTGAGGAGCTAAGGCTGGGGCGGGCTGAGGGATGAGGCAGAGTGAGGGCTGCAAAAGCAATCCTCAAGATAAAACTGAGTTTATTGCTGTGGTGTCCCACAGACAGACTAACCTGGAGCAATTTCCATGGCATTGCCGTGCCTCAGTTTCCCCATGAGCAGAACGGTATTTTCAGTCCTCCCTGGGGCACCATGACCCTGCAAATCCAGCTGTGGGGATCCTGGGCTGCACATCTGTTTGCCCTCAGCCTCCAGAGCCCTCCCCACACACATCAGGAGCTTTGGGGTCACGATGCTCTGACAAGAACCKCTCCCCTCCCAGCAGGAAACACAACAAGCTGCCCACAACAACATTTCATTTCTAAGGTGAGCCCCAGGTTTGGATCAGTTACCCAAAGACAATTGTCTGATGGTTTCCCCTCTGCACTGATACTCCTCCAGACGAGTCATTTCAAATTGATGTCTCTCTTTAATAGATTTGCCTCAGTCTCCCCTCACACAAACTGCCTGAGCTGCTGCTTAGAGATTAAAATCTACTCCAGCAGCAGTTCATCAATGACAGTTGTTTCATTAGTTGATGCAAACCCACTTAAAATAAATTCTAATTAAACCCAAAACTGAAATCATACATTTTTTTTTTAATGCTCCTATGCTGGTGGCACCCTCTGCTCTGCCCTTTCCTCCCAGACTGTTATTACACTGCTGACATGTCAGACAACAACAAATAAATTGTGTTTTCATTAAAGTCTCCGCCAATCCACCAGCAGATTGGATTATTTGGCCCTCAAGGTGCACATGAACGAGAGGGAAAAGATGGAAAAGAGCAGTGTGATCCCATCTTGACCAAGCTGGAGCCAGGTATTCATCCTCTCTTTTCCTGGYTGGGATGTCTGAAAATGGGATTTAAAGGAATGGGGGCCCTCTGGGAGCTGCCTGCAGGGGTGAGGGGCAGCCAGGAGGGTGTTTGGTGCTGGCACCATTCCTGGGCTGGTTCCTTCCCTAGGGAGGGGTTGACACCTCTCAAGTCCTTGCTGCCTGGAGCCAAGGAAGTATTTGCAAACAGAAATCTTAGCTTCTATTAAAAAAATGCAGGCTTGGGTCAGTACAAGTAGAAATACAAAAAAAAAAAAAAAATCACATCTTCAGGAGGGAAATCTTTCCAGTGCTGCCTGCAATAAAATGTTTCCATGTTTTTGGTTCAAATTTCTTTCCCTGTTTCTCAGTTTTGGTGGGAGGTGCAGCTTGTTCATGATCAGGTTTTGTCATTTAGCTGGGCAGGTGTCCTCAGCCCCCAGGAGATGCTGCAGGGATTGGACTGGGGACCACTTCCATGTATTCAAATATCTGCCATCATCAGGAATTCCCTGGGACAGGCTGCCCAGGGATGCATTGGAGTCATCATCCCTGTAATTGCTCAAAAAACAAACAGATCTGGGACTTAGGGGCTTGGGTCAGTGGTGGGGTTGGCAGTGCTGGGTCAGTGATTGGTCTGGATGATGTTGGAGTCCTTTTCCAACCTTAATGATCCTGTGATTCCAAATTCCCTACTGCTGGATAAATCATTTGTACCCCCCCAGTGAAATGCAGTCCCTGGTGGTGGCAGATCTCCCAAGGGGGTCAGGATGTCCCTGCTGCCTGTCCCAGATCCCAGTTGCCTTCCCAGTGCCCACATCCCATTTGGRATGCATTTGGGATGCTCCAGAAGTSCYGGGAGCAGCTCCAGACAGYGCCTTGGTGGCCACAGRGYGTCACACAGAGTTTATCAGACAGGTCACAGATAAAGAAACCAGCACTGGTAGGGAGGTGGCACTGGTGGCAGGGATGGCAGTGGGGGTCCCCACTCCTGTCCCTCCTCCACCACCTCCACTCTCCCCTGCCCCTTCTCTCCCAGGCCAGCCCCAAGCTCCTCACTCCATCCCTGTTCCCTGCAGTGCTGCACCAGGAGGCTGGGACAGCATCTCGCCACCAATATATATATATTTGGTTTTTAATTTTTTTTTTTTTTTTAGCCTAGTTCCCACAGCACATGATTTCAGAAATGCAAATGTGCCTGCCTGCAGTTTTTCAGGCAGGTGCCAGCAGAGGAGAGGGAGGGAGACAGAGAGGGATGGTCTGATTTTATCAAAATCAGTTTTCCTGCCCAGGGGAGGATGGAAAGCAGCTCCTCAGTCTCAGGAAGACGATTCTATTTAAACCACGGGATCATGTTGTAGCTACTTCCTATTTACCGGACTGGAAAGTTACATTAAGAAGTTATCACTTATCTTGCAGGGGAACAGATTAAGAGTGAAGGACCATTCCCTGGTTTGCATAGAGCTGCACTTCCCAGGTTACTAAAAAGACAATTGATGTAGCAGTTCAGGAAGAAATATGATTTTCATTACGATACGCAGGCATCAGGRATTGTGTTCTAATGGTCCCCTGTCACCGGTGAGGAGCAAAATGGCCTGTGACCAGTGTAATGGAAAAAAAGCTTTCTGTGGTATTTTGCATAGCTTTGTGTTTGGGGTTGGGGTTTTTTTTTTTTGTTTTTTTTTTTTTTTTCTGCTTGTGACGTCCTGGTGGCAGTGTTAAAAGGCACAGCACCTGCTTTTTCTAAGTAAAGAATTTGGGGCCCCACCGTGAGAAATTTTCTCCCCATTTGTGGCAGAACATTTATATTTGAAGTGAACTTTTAGGCAGTCTATGAGGTAAAAGAGCAGTCTGCTCTTTCAGAGTCCTAGAYCCTCCTCACACCTCTTTGGGCAGCTGAAATGGGATGATTATATTGGGTTACCTGATGGCACAGCTCTTTTTTGGGGTCCATTCAAGCATTTTTGGTGCCATTAGGCTTGAGGCTGTAGGAAACCATCAAAGAACAAAAGATTATATTGGGATTTAACCTGCAGAATATTTGGGATTGACAGGGGATGCATCCAAGCTGTGTGAGCACCATGACCAGCCCCAGACCCTCCACTGCCCCTTTCCTCCTCTTTTCCCCCAAAGTTCAGTCACTTCATGAAGAGAAAAAGTGTGAGTGAACACTTGACCAAAAACAGAGCTGTGTTTCATCACCAAGTGGGATCTTCCATCCAGAAGATCCCTTCTCTCCTCATTGGCTGGGACCCAGAACCAGCCAGGCAAGAGGCAGGAACGCACAGATGGCTCACACCACCCATGTGAACCAATAGCAGGATTGGAATATYGGCTATTTCACACCAATTATTCAGGAATAATTCCCAGAGGAGGAGGAGGAGGAGAAAAAAATATCCAAGCCACATTTGTGAATTACAGGAATTCTTAATAATTGATAAATGAAAGGATTTGGCTCTGAGCCTCAGCACAAGGAGGAAGACGCGGAGTGACGCGCTGTGATTTTTCTCTCCTGTTTAATTACTTGCCTGCTGTAAAAACCAAACCAAGTTTCAAAGGTAACTCAAATCCCCCCATTGCTAAACAGCACAGAGCCCTTCCCATCCTGTGAGCCTGCAGACAGCTGGGCTGAGCAGCTTCCCTTTAAACCCACCTAAGTTAAAGACAAACAATTTAGGCCCATTGATCTGTAGCTGCGGAGCCTCCTGTTTAAACTCGGGGAGATGGAAGGAGCGCAAAGCGAGTGCACAGGATTTCCTTTGCATTGCTTAGATTAAAGGACATCAGGATGAGTGGTTTGTRTGATGATCAAAAGATTCACCACACTCTGCACCTGTCACAGGTACGAGCTCAATTCCTTATGGATGAAAACAGAGTGGAGCTGGCAGAGCATGAGAGACTTACAGGAAGGGATGTGCAGGGAGTGTGCTTAAAGCAGGCTGCATGAATATGGGATTAAATGCAAGWATTGGATGATAAAATGTTAATTTTGCTTAATTAGGCTGTTTCTAGCAGAAAGCTCCTGTTGATCAGAGCACTCCCTACCAGAGAAAGAGGGGAATAGGGAATTGTCTTCATAGAAACACAAGAAAGTTTCTAAATAGGGATTTGGGAAAAAATAAAATGGGTAAATGGCTTCATAGATTAATGTTTGCAACCAGACCCCATTGCCTGGCTGGGATGGAGAAAATGGGAAACTCATCTAAACTTGCTGTTTGACTCTTCATCCAGAGGGCTCAACTTGCCCATGGGAATGTGGAGTCTCTCCACTTTCACCAGTCCTAAAATCAGACTGGAAATCTGGAGACTGTGGGGCATGAACAGGGCTGATTGGGCCCTCCCCAGGTGCATTTCCATGGTCAGGGACTGTTATTCCAAGAGAGCTGAACTCAGCTGGACAGAGATTAATTTATACCCCATTTTTACTGTTTTCACCAATTCAAACAAATCATGGCCCAGCACCCACCTGCAGAGTCCAAGTAGCTGAGTTTTCCCACTGTTCCAAAATCCTCCAGCTGATGAATAATCCCCGCAGGGAGAGAGGACCCTGAGAAAAGGATGGTGCTGGAAGGGAAAATCCATCTGGGTGATGCAGCACTGGATCCACCAGCCTTGCCACAGGGCTTTAGCTGCCATCTGCCAGGRTTCAGCACAGCTGGAGCCTGAAATCTTCACCTCCCAGGTAAAAAAAAACACGAGGAGTCAACCCCTCTGCAAAGGACTCCTTTGTTAAGTGATCTCCTACTGCTGAATTTCCATTTCTCCCTGCTCAGGGCAAGTTAGAAATAAATAAATTCAGTATAACCATTAGGCAATTAAACAATGCCCAGATCAAGATGGAAATGGGCAGAGTGCCAAGGAACAGGCAGTTGGGTGATGCTGATTTGGTGATACATTGCATTTTACATTAATTCCTCCTTGTTACATGTGTCACATCAGTGTCACCGGGCTGGCACATCCCTTGTCCCCCCTATGCATCAAAAGGCACAGGCAGAGAGGAGAAAAAAAAACTGGCAAGGTGCAGGTGAAAAGGTGTTTTGGTCTCAGACTGAGACCACAGGGTTCCTTTTCTACCCAAGGGCATTAAAATCAACTGCAAAGTTTTTTTTTTTTGTTTCTCCAAACTCCTTAACTTTCAAATTCTTTATTGGACTGAAAGAGCAGGGACATTCAAGGAGGAAGGTGCAGAAAGAGGCAGGAGAGGCCTCAGGCTGAGCAGAGGTGGGATGCAGCAGTGTCCAGCTGGCCTGGACATGGATGAGGCAGTGCAGATGTGCTCCCTGTGCTCCCACCTGCATGGACCATCCCTTGTCCTGGCCACACTGTGTTGAACCCTCCCTGCTTGGGGGAGCACGGGGGCCCTGCCACACTTGGATTTTCAAATTACCCCCATTTCCAAGTTATCCAGAATGGCTCAGTGACAGCTTTTGGAAAACCCAAAACCAGCCTTGAAGGAGGTCGTGGATATTGCAAAGTCCAAC
Source organism: Malurus melanocephalus (assembly GCF_030028575.1). Classification (NCBI taxonomy): domain Eukaryota; kingdom Metazoa; phylum Chordata; class Aves; order Passeriformes; family Maluridae; genus Malurus; species Malurus melanocephalus. The sequence goes on along the minus strand of NW_026623834.1, from coordinate 125,919 downwards.
TCTTTGACCAGAGATCTGAAGTGCCTCAGGRAAACAAAGAGTTTGCCCTGAATGGAACTTGTCCCTCCATGGTATCTGCCAAGCTGGGTCCAAATCCTCTCTGGCAAACTTTGTACCCCTGCCTTGCCACCCTGCTCTGATCATCACTTCCTCCACAGAGCCAGCCCCGTCCAGCCTGGCCTTGGGCACTGCCAGGGATCCAGGGGCAGCCACAGCTTCTCTGGGCACCCTGTGCCAGGGCCGCCCCACCCTCATAGGAGAGAATTCCTTGTTTGTATCTAATGAAATTTCCCCTCTTCCAGTTTGAATTGTTCTGATTTCAGCAAGTGCTTCACCGAAGAAACAAATTCTGAGCAGAAATTCTGCCTCTGGTCAGTCACTGATGCACAACTCTCACTCAGAGCATTTGACAATGTGACCAAGCATYTCTCCTTCCCAATAAACAATGTTTAAGGCCAACTTGGATGTGGCTTGGAGCAGCCTGGGATAGTGGAAGGYATTCCTGTCCATGGCAGGGGATGGAATGAGATGATCTTTGGGATCCCCTCTCCCCTAAACCATTCTGKGATTCTGTGACAYAGAACAGCCCCTGCTGTGCCCACCGAGTGTGACCCTGGGCTGGCAGCTGGGCAGGTGCCACAGGTRCCCTCACATCCCTGGGAAATGAAGCCATCCCAGTGCAGAGCTTGGAAAGGGTTATTCTTCGTAGAGGAAAAAGAATATTTAAGGCTGCAAAACTTCTTTTGACAGGGTTGTCTTTTAATTACCCTGTGGAATGATAAAATCCCAGCACTGAAAATGTGTCTTTACAAATCTCTAGCTGGAGTAATTAGTCCCGTGCCTGGCTCTCCTGAGAGATTATTGCTGCCTTCTTTTCAGATTACTTACCCAAATAGAAGTGGAATCATYGCTATGTTTGACAGTGAGATATAAAATATCAGATAAAGCTGTTAAAATACTGTTTCACACGCCGTGTTTCTGCAGAGTAAGGAAGCATCTGCTCTCTCGGTATCAGCAGCAGAGCTGAGCAGAAAATTCACAGCTGAGGGCTGAGAAGATGAATCTCACTTCTCTTTTTTTCCCTTTTTTTTCTTTTTTTTTTTTTTTAAATTTTGTTCCTGGTCATTCCTAGAAAGATCCAAGTAATCAAGAATTTACTTGTTATTCAAATACTGAATAACGTTTGTGCCTGTGTCCATTTCAAAGCTTGAATGTGTTTGTGGGGTTTTGGGTCTGGGGAGCCCCTGCTCTGCTCTGAGGARCTCACCTGGAATATCTGTGTGACAAAGGCAGAGGTAGCACTTAACCCTGCAAAATCCAAATTTTGGGATACCATTCAGGATGGAAACCTCTGTGAAGTCTCGGTGCAGAGTTACTTACAAACACAGGTAACATTCCTCCTGTTATATCCTTAATGGATGAACTCAGAAGGAAGTTTCTCAGCAGATATGGCACAGATCTGCAGTGAAATTCCCCTCAAAGAAGTTACAGTTGCTATTTATTACTTTCTAAGGAAAGAAAAAAAATTCTTTCTTTGGGAATTAWAGCGCTTCRTACATTATGTCAGGCTGCTAAGCTTACAGTGCTCAAAAACGCATCAATGACAATCCTCCTCGGTGGCTGAGCTGTTGTGCAGATCACACTCTGGTTATTTCCTTCTTTTCTCCCCTCAGGACAGGTTTACACCCGTGGCAGGGTGTTTCCCAGGCCTGGGGCAGGTGATGCTGTGGGGTGAGTGTTGTCCGGGCAGCAGCTCCGGCAGGGAAGGAGCATCCCAGCCCTGCCTCCTCCATCCTCTGCTTCCTGCCATCTCCAGTAAATGCTCYTGTGTCACTGGCACTCCTCCCAAGGCAGCTTTGGTGTCTCACTGGTTTCTGRTGTGACTCAGCAGCGCAATGGAGACATTCCCTGGGTCACCAGACAGGCGAGGGGAGCTCTGGCAGCTCAGCAGGATGAGGAACCACCGACCACCCTGTGCCCAGGGGAATTAAAACCATCCTGACGCCTTCCAAGAATGAACTTCATGGGACAAAAGCCTGCTCTGAAGGTCTCTGGTCCAGCCCATACAGGAGGTGCAGCTGCTGCAAGTCCTTCAGGACCTTCCTCACTGGAGCCCCAAATACCTCCAGGAACCCCCAGTTTCTCTGAGCCTCAGTTTCAATGTTTCACCACCATGGGGTGACATAATTATTGTTATAATCAAGCAGGACATCCCTGGTGCCTCTCACACGCCCACTGGGTGCTTTTGTAGACAGTCTGACCCCTTTCTGTGCCCCTTTCTCAGCAGACAGCAATGAAACCTCCCCCTCACTCTCTCCCTGGCTGAACAGACCCAGCTCTGCCCCTCAGCCTCCCCCAGCTGTCCCCTGCTCCAGCCCTGCACACCTCAGCATCCCACACTGGACACACTCCTGTCCAAGTGTTGGAAAATATACCGGATAAAAAAAATTTATATAACTTTAGTCAAAGATTTTGTTCATCTTTGCCCTGGGGGAAGGCACTGAGGTTTCTCTCCAGGGCATTGTTCCACCAGGTGAGGCCTGAGGAGCTGCACAGCTCAACAGAGCGGGAGGAGACAGGAGAGAAGGGACATCAGTGACCATCAGTGACCATCAGAGACCATCAGAGACCATCAGTGACCATCAGAGAACATCAGAGACCATCAATGGCCATCAGTGACCATCAGTGACCATCAGTGACCATCAATGGCCATCAGTGACCATCAGTGACCATCAATGGCCATCAGTGACCATCAGAGACCATCAGTGACCATCAATGGCCATCAGTGACTATCACTGGTCACAAGTAGCCATTTGGAGAACATCAGCTCCAAATCCTGGCTGGTCAGACACACCTAGTCTGGGAAAATAAGAATTAAGAAACAGAACCTAATTAGCATTGGAGGCAAAGAAATCCAGATCCAACAGGAACCCAAACCCTGAGAACTGCACAACGTTGGACCAATGAACATTGAACCAATGGAGCTCTCTGGGTTTTGACTGTGTAAAGTTTGGGGGAAATCTTGTAAAATYCATGTGYCATGGAATGATTCTCCCTGCATACCYRGGCTGTKTGTGGATGAGATKATTTCTGTGACRCATCCTGGCCAGAAAATAATGTCTTGGCTTTCTAATATCAAAAATGTTGTTGGAGAGTTTTTGTTTCTCGCGCAGTTTTGGTGACACAAGGACAGCTCTTTCCTTGTCCTGGGGTGCCCCAAACCAGGCACGATATGACAAACAGCTGCTTTCCCAGCCTGGGAGTTGGGCTGGGTGAAAACCAGGAATGCAGACCGGGCAGGAGCAGACACCCCCAACACCACTTGGTTCTGGACCTGCTCCTGGGCTCAGAGACTGAAACACCCCCAGCATCACCCAGCCTGTTCCTGGTGCTTGCCCCAGCCTGGAGGGGCAAACATACCCATTAAAGAAGGTTCGAGCTCCTGGATCCAGCCGGGCTCCCCTGGGATGCTCCCGCAGCTCCTCTCAGAGCTCACACTGGGACAGCAGAGACCCTGCGAGCCAGAACTGCAGCTTTTCTGCGTTAAGGATTGTGATCCCACACACCTGCCCACCCCTCTGCCCTGGCACCCGTGTCCCCAGTGCCGGGCAAGGTCACTTGGTGATCATTGGCACCTAATTCCAGSCCTTATTCCAGCCCTAATTCCACGAGGGTGAGAGAGCAAGCAACTTCCCTTTATTTCATTTGATAACACTTTTTTTGTTTTGTTTTTTGCGCGATTCCCCGCAGTAAGCTGCTCATAATTAGCAGCAGATGAGTAACATTTCTGCCACTGTGTGCATTGTTTGCTCACAACAAATGAAAACACAATTGCCATTACACAGCGCCCTTATCGGCACCAACACGCTGGGATGAGGGAGATTTGCTGATAGGAACAACTTCCACAGCTGCTCAGGGAGGAGGACAAAACCTCGGTGGCTGAGGGGCTGGGGCTGCTGATCCGGCTTCCTGCAGCATCTCCTGGCTGCCCTTCCATGGGATCACTGCCAGGGCTTCAGRAACAGCTCACRGGATCAACAGCAGAGYRATCASAGAAKCCCAAAWTKGGTTGGGTAGGAAGGGACATTAAAGTTCATCCCATCCCACCCCWGCCATGGCAGGGACACCTTCCACTGTCCCAGGCTGCTCCCAGCCCCGTCCAGCCTGGCCTTGGGCACTGCCAGGGATCCAGGGGCAGCCACAGCTTCTCTGGGCACCCTGTGCCAGGGCCTGCCCACCCTTCACCTTCTGCTGCTGCTTCTGCTATGAAGCCTTCTTGGAAATGATGGTCTGCTTTTTTTCTTCCCCCCTCCCCCTTTTATTTTTATTTTTTTATCCTCCTTCAGTAGGTTCAGGTAAAATAGAGCCTCTTCCACCACATCAGCGCTGTTCTGCCCAAATCTCGAGTCTTTCCATTTGTAAAGTGATGGTTTGATAGTGAACACCTGCAGCATCTCTCCGTGCTGTGCTGTTCTGTTTCAYCCAGGTTTTTATGTCCCAGTGATGCCAGGGTAGCATTGCAGACAAATTGTTTAGGGAGGACATAATTGCCAGTTGCTTCATGAGTTACCTCCCAGAACCTTATCTGGAACTCTGTGAATGTGAATTCTCAGAACAGGAGCAATAATGACTTTCTGAGGACARACTGTGTCCTGGCTGTAATTTTCAAGCAAACTGGAGCCCAGAGTGCAGGCAAGGCAGAGAATGCTGAACTCCACTGATGGTTCCAGGAAAGAGCTTCCTCACCCGTGTGCTGGGTGTAATTAGCACTCATTAAAGCTGCTTATGATCCAGACACTCCCAGAGSCCCTGCCAGGATTTCTGCAGGGCACCAAGCAAATCCATGGGGAGAAACTCCCTGCTCCCAATCCTCAGTGTCTGAAAAGCAAATCTCCCAAGGGCAGGGAATTAAATCAATTCTCAGGTGCAGATTGATCACCTCACCCAAGTGATGCACAGTGGAGTTTCCTGCATCTGTGGAGGGCAGGATTTGGTGTCACAGGGGCTCCTCTGCTCCAGTTCTCCTCTACAGAGAACCATGGAAATCATTGAGGTTGGAAAAGAGCTCCAAGATGATCGAATCCAACCCATGACTGATCCCCACCCTGTCAGCCAGCACAGAGCACTGAGTGTTTCTGGAATATCCAACAGATTGATCACTTGTCTGGGTATTTTCCTACATCCAGGCTAAAAGAGATTCCTTTCCACAAGGAATATCCATCCAAAACACATCCCAAACTGGGCCCTGATGTCCCACACAATGGGGCACCCACGTCCCACCACTGTCCAGGTGAGCCCCCATCACCACGCTCTGCATCCAGGGCTCCCTGATCCCCGACACCTGGGTATCCACAATAATAACCATTTCACCTTTTGGAAGCTTTGTTGGCATCCTGTTGCCATCTCTCCAACCGCCACACCTGCAGGATCATCGGGTTTTAGRAAAGCTGGATTAGAAACAAACAGARAGTTACMAAACCAAACCTGTTTGTCAGCACGTTACTCCAGGGTGGTTGTACTYACTCAGTGGTGCCCTGTGTAACTACACCAGGTCTGTACTTACAGCCTCTCTGCATTTGGACAGCACCTGCCACACCCTCCCCAAGCCTATTTCATTTTTATTTATCAATCACRAGTCATGAACTGGAATCCAAACACAACAGCAGTGAAAACTGCTCCTCCCAAAGGGATTTACAGCCTTTAGAAGATTTAAAGTAGGTTTTCCAGAATGCTCCCAGGGCTTGGAGCCCGATGGTTTGCTCCTCACACAAACCTCCAGGATTAACACACAGYTTTTAGGGTGGCCCCAGGCCATGGAGCAGCAGCAAAGGTGGATCTCTGGTGACACTCTGTCAAATTATGTGAGGATACACCCCCTGCCCTCTGCAATTTGCACGTGGATGTCWTCAAAAGGCTGTCACCTCAGCAGTGATGTAACAGGATATGTTACAATAAAGTACTTTTTCTAATTAAAAAAATAGCCCTCTGTGTTTTTTGAGTACTACAAGAGTACCTAGAAAGCCAGGAGTGAACAAAAAGACATCCAAGATCTTCTGAAAATGAAGAATTCTCTTGATAAATACATCTCTTAATGAAATACAAGCAATTAAACTAAAAGCCCTATCKAATACTGCTTGTCACTCCACACATCGACATTTAATTGAATTTTTTTTTCCATCCCCTGGTCCTTTTTCCCTGATAAACAAATTCATTCACAACGGATCAGGTTTCACTAACCCAGAAACCAGATGATAGTCAATCAACTAATTGACACAACAAAGACTTTTGTATGAAAAAAAAAATTGTCTAATTAAAGCTGAAATGAAATTTAACGATACACAGACGTCCTATAGTAATGAACTGTCTTCTTGTATTAATTACTTGGGGTTTAACCCTTTCCCTTCTGGTCACTGAAACCATGAGAAGGATGATGGGAGCAGAGACAGTGCTGGAGCTGCTGTGTTCACCTAAGAGTTTGCAGAATTCCAGGTGGAGCAGGGGGTGCCTGCATGACCCAAATTCTCCTTGGCTGCTCTGGGTTAAATCTTGGTGCTATTGTCACGTCCTCTTCGTCTTCCCTGCCTGATGAAGTGTTCAGAGGAACTGCCCCATGGTGCTCAAACCTGGGAGAGTCCCAGAGTGACAACAGAGAGTGTCCCAGGACGGAGGGATGGATGGA
>NW_026623834.1:114448-119030 GCF_030028575.1 Malurus melanocephalus | reverse complement strand
ATGGATGGATGGATGGATGGGCAGACTCTGTCTCCTCTCACTGTAAATCAACAGAAGTCCTTGGGACTTTCATCTGGCTCAGCACCACAAAAAAAATGCTCACAGAGACCCCAACATCAGCTCTGCCTTCAGTGAGAGCTCTGCTGAGCRTTTTGGCAGGACAACAGAGTCCATCCCCTCAATCAAAATTCACCAAATCACTGAAAACACTTGGGATTTTATCTCATGCTTAAGAGCTTTCCTGAATAAAGCTGAGCTTGAGTATGTGATTAAAGTTCAGTGGGTGACTGAATGTTTTATTGAGTCAGGGCTTTGCTCCACCACAAACTTGAGCCAGCTCGAGAGAGAAACTGAAAACTTTTCAGTGTCTAAAGTGAAAAATGCAGAAGTTGAACACATAAAGGGAAGCACAGCAGATCCTTCATCCCTAAAGCACCTCAAATCTTAAATATAATTGTAAAAACATGGAATCAGAGATTGTCCTGAGCTAGAAGGGATCACCCAGCCCAACCCGAGCCCTGCCCAGAACCCCCAACAGCCCCACCCTGAGCATCCCTGGCAGCGCTGTCCAAACGCTCCTGGAGCTCTGGCAGCCTCGGGGCCGGGACCATTCCCTGGGGAGCCTGGGCAGTGCCAGCACCCTCTGGGGACACAAGAACCTTTCCTGATACCCAGCCTGAGCCTGCCCTGGCACAGCTCCAGCCATGCCCTGGCTCCTGTCCCTGTCCCAGAGCAGAGATTGGGGCTGCCTCTCAGGAGGAACTGCAACCCCTGATGGGGTCTGACCTCATCCTCCCCTTCTCCAGCTGAACAAACCAAGTGGAGAGGTCAGGGAGAGACTCTTGGAGCTGCTGTAGGGGCTGAGCTGGGGCAGTGGCCAGTGTCCCTCAGCAGGAGGAGGGTGTCACACACCCACGGTGGCTGTGTCCCGCTAGTCCCACTCCACACAGAACTCTGGGAAATACACTCTGAAAATAACGAGCTGCTATTTGTGAAAAAAAACCAAACAGGAGGAGGAGAGAGCAGCTCACCAGAGGGAATAAGAGTTAAGTTTTAACACTGCCTAATTGCTGGCACAGGCTGCACCCACGAGAGGTGTCAAGTGCCTTTTCCCTCGCAGCTCCTCCCGCGCTCTGGCCCTTGCGGCTGCCCTTGGCTCTCTCATCAAGAAGTAGCTCTTATTGCCACAATCATTTTCTAGTGCACTTTATACCATTAACAGAGCCAGCTGTTGTGAATGGTCATTTTGCTTCCCAGGCAAGTTTGGACACAAACAGCACYGAGCTCTTTCACCAGCTGAAAACACGCTGGGCACGAGCCCCAGGGTTTGGAGCCTGTCAGGTGCCCAGAGCAGCGCTGGAACGCTCCTTGCTGGGCCATGCCACTGCTCTGAGAACTCAATTATGCTAAACAGACGCTAATAGGGCACCAGAGGGAAGAGGAAAGGGGAATTAGCAGCTCTGTCAGGCTCCTTCAGGTCACTATGGTTTTTCTATCTAAAAATTGCAGCTGCTCTGGAAATGCCACGTTACTGTGCTGGGGTGTGAATGGGGAGGAGTTGGTTCTGCAGGGGAAAGCTTTGTCTTCCAGCAGGTAAAATTGCTGCAGAATTGATTGTGACCAGGAAGAAATCAGCTTCTGGTTATGGCTGAACCCAGGGGATTTAAAGATGCAGGGGCACAGAAACAGCTGGAACAGCTGGATGAAATCCTTCCTCATCATCCCGGAGCAGAGGCCCCCATCTCCACCAACCAAGGAGCTCAGAGCCAAGGAGGTAACTGGGAAAAGCCTGAGGCTGCTGGAGAGGAGAAAGGAACAAGGCATGAAAACACCCTCAGAAAGTGTTTTTTCACAGAGCCCTCAGCAATGGAAACAGCTCATTCTGATCCCTGAGCACTCCCAGCCCTCTCCTCAACACCTCAGCCCMCCAAAACTCCCTCCCCAGCAGAGGTTTCTGAGCCCAGCCATCACCCCCTAAGGGCAGGGAGGCTGTGGTGGCACTGGGACACATCAKAAGGGCTGTGACAGTGCCCTGTGCCACCCAGCAGCAGACATGACAACACTCTGAGCACGATGGGACCCAAAAGCCCTCCAGAAATGTCTGCAGCACCTGCAGAAAGCCCTTCCCAGACCCTCAGGAGCAGCTCCTGGGGAAGAAGGAACTGGGGAGAGAAGCTGCAGGGCTCGTCTGCAGCGCAGCTGGATTTTCACTGATATATTCAGACATATTTCTTGACATTCCCAGAGATGGCAGCCTGACAAATGCAAGTACTCCAAGGGTTAAGCGCTTTTAAATGTCTTGGGAGTTATTTGTAAAGCTATTACTTCTGAGTTTGTTAATAAATCAGGATTTAATACACCTGAGTTACATTATCTCCCTGTTCTAATGTATAAATCCTGTCACTAAACCTCCAGGCCCAAGTGCTGTGTGCTTTTAGTCTTAGCTTTAGCTACCTGGTTCCTAAAACGTTGGATTGTTTCACAAGTCAAGAGATGGATTTTTAAATCCTTCACATCTYGCAGCAAGTATACAAATCTGTGTCTGGAGTTACAAATCCGATCAGAAGGTTTGTAAATCCTACAAAAGATTTATTTGAGGAAGTTTTCATTTACAAATTCGTGCCTTGCCTCTGGGACGTGTAAGTGACTTATTTGCCAAGGAGGATTCGGCAGACCTGGGTTGGATTGAGAAATCCTTCTCTTCACTCGTCACACACAACTCTGGATAAATCCTCATCCAGCCGGCCTCTGTCTGTCTCCCAGATGGAGTTTGGGGTGAGCAGGGAGCTCCAGAAACATCAGTGGAGAGGGGTGGATGGTCTGGAGGGGTGTCAGCCTCCTGGGACAGGCACAGCTTTGGGATTCCTGGGCTCTGGAGACRCCTCCTCTTCCCACAGATTGCACARGGACAGGGACMCAGCTCAGAGGAAGGGTTCACAGGGAAGGTGTTGAGATGTGATTGAACGTGAGGGTCACCAGCACCCTCAGGAATGTGGCTGCAGGAGGTCACTGAGGGGTAGAGAGCTGAAGGAAGGTGCCATCCCCACTCATCCCAGGCTTTTCGCTGTTTTCCCTCCTGGAGATGGATCTTGGGGTCTGAGGAGCCGTGGGAACAGCTGGAATTGCTGAAGAGAGGGTGACACCCACCAGGGATGGCCCTGAGTGCCTCAGGGTGGGGAATCAGAGCCAGCACTGGCCGAGCAGGACCCACCCCAAACCCTGATGGGGATGGGCAAAGCCAGAGCATGGCTGGGCAGACTCACCCACCACACCCCACACACCACACACCGGTGTGCTCAGGGTCCAGCAGGGGTTGTTTCTCGTCAGGAAGGGGCCATCACCACGCTGGGAAAACAAGGATGGATGTGGATATGACTGTGGATATGGGGGGAAAAGCCCCCACCTGGTGACACCTCAAGCCCACCTCGACTGCAGAGTGAAACCTTCAGCACCTCTCACCCAACTCTGAGCCAKTTCCCACAGCTCTGTCACCTCCAAACCCGCATGGAACTGTTAAAGAAATCAGGGAGATCACTTCAGGTAACTTCAAATATTAGAGGTTTTATAATCCCATATTTTTTCCTTCACTGCTTCACTTTCTGGTTTCAGTCCTTTCCATTAACCTTAAAAAATTTTACTGAGACACRGACCTCTGAGGAYRTGGAAGCAAATACAAAATGAGAGRGGAAAAAACATCAGGAAGGTTTTATCAAAAGTAAAACTAATTTAATATCATTTTACTAGGAAAATAGAGAGGAGCAGAGGAGCTAATCTGTCTAGGTTTAAACAAAATATTGCATATGGAGCCTGATGGAAATCAGTTTTTCAACAGAGATTCTTCCCAGAATCTCCATGGAAGGAGTTTCAGGAGTTACAAAGGAGCGGTGGGTCCAGCTGAAGGGAAGGCTGTGCACAATGAAGTTATCAGACAGGAGAGCAGAGCCCAAAGGAGCTGCTCAGGGACCAGCCTGGGGGTCCTCGTGCAAAAATCAGGTCTGTGTTCATGAAATGGGGGAGATGATGATGTTAGAAGTTATTGCCAGCGCTGAAAGAGTTTGGATTGCCAGACTGGAAATGGTGGAGTGGATCCCAAAACAAAACTGGGTTTGGACACAACAGCTTCTGCTTCACTTGTCCTGGGCTAAACCCACGAGTGGATTTGGGCTCAGAAATGAYATTTTCCCAGGAAATCAAAGACCAGAGGATGGGTAGGATGGGGAGTAGTCTGGTGTCCAGATGATGTGGCCTGGGAAAAAGGCACCAGCAATGCCAAAGGCAGCCAGGGCTCCTCTGTGCCTCTGTCCCACGACGGGGCTTTGGGCTGATCTGGGGGGTSACTGGGGCTGCCCTGGTCAGGCTGGGCCTGTGGGGGTGGAGCTCAGCCTGGGTGGAGGTCAGAGAATCTGAGAATCATGGAATGGTTTGKGTTGGARGGGACATYAAAGCTCATCCCATTCACCCCWGCCATGGCAGGGACACCTTCCMCTGTCCCAGGCTGCTCCCAGCCCCGTCCAGCCTGGCCTTGGGCACTGCCAGGGATCCAGGGGCAGCCACAGCTTCTCTGGGCACCCTGTGCCAGGGC
>NW_026623834.1:110252-112601 GCF_030028575.1 Malurus melanocephalus | reverse complement strand
TCCCATGGCATCACTGTCACGGGCAGCAGGGACACCCCTGGCACACCCAGGGCACGGTGCCACCCCAGGGCCACGTCAGAGTCAGCCGATGTCACAGCCCCTCGCCGTGACAGGGCCATCAGCCCTCATTACCATCAGGAGGGGCAAAGCCTGGGGACCCAGCAGCACGGAGCTGCCAATATTCCCACAATCCCAAAGCTGTTTGCACCAAAATCTGTCCCCAGCCCTTGAGCAGCCAGGAGATGCCCCTGGAGAAGGAATCTGCATCTGCAGTTCACACCAATGAATATTTTAATTCGCATTTAGAGGCTGAGAAGCTCAGGAGTGGAAGGATGTGGCTGCTAAAAGTGCTGCCAGGACAGAGACTCCTCAGTGCTTGAAAAAAGCCCTGTTCTGCGAATGCTGGGTGCTGGGGAGGGCRAGGCAGCCAGAAAACACCTTTATTCCTGACCTTGGCCAGTCCTCCTTCCTGCTCAGGCAGGAGAAGATCCATGGATTGGTGCCCCATGCCCTGGGGAAGGAGTTGGACCAATCACTCACTCGTGGCTTCTGCTTCCAAAACCAGCTCTGGACAGCAACGCTGGATTTATACAAATCACTTAGTGAGAAAGAAACAAGAACTCCAGAACAGTTCTGAAGGCTGGGGGAGAGCAAAATTTAAGCTCCGGGACCAGAAAAATACAGAAGAGCTGTAGTAGGAGTGCTTCCTACACGAAATATTTCACATGGGGTGTGTATCAGGACAGGGGTCTGCAGCTGGGGACAGATCCACATTGTCAGCTCTGGTGTGAGGCATTCCAAGGGGATTGTGTGGTCCCAGAATGGGAGAGAGGAGGGGTCCTGTCCTTCAGGAGTCAGAGAGCCCACTTGGTCCCCAGGATGTGCAGAAGGACAGAAATGCTTGAGTCCATCAGCAGCAGAAGTGTTGAGGGAGCAGGGGATGGAGGCAGAGAAAGTTCAGKCATTTTTCAGAAAACTCACTCTTTTTAAGGGCCACAGCTGTCTCTGACCTGCAGCTTCTGCCAGAATCCTCTACATTTCTGGCTCACAGGAATATGGACTCATTATTTTTACATTATTTTGTGGGCAAACAGATGTTTTCCAATACAGTTTTTTTCCTTTTCTAACTGGATTTTCTTGTTCAGTGAAACCATGGGGTTTTAAGCATTCCTATCTCACAGAATAATTTTTTTTGCCTGAAACTCAGAATATTAGGAGACAAGAATCTTTAATCTATGACTCTCTGTGGATTGGAGGCCTCTGTAAGAGCCACTGGAGATCTCTGCAGTGGATGCAGGACAAGAGTGAGGGATGTGCTCTGTGAAACCAAACCTCCTTCACAGCGGTGGAGCACAGGGGTTTTCCAAAAAAATGACCTCCCCAAACTTTTCTGTTTCTGGAAGCTCAGAACAGCAGAGTTTGGAATGAGGTGATCTTTTGGTCCTTTCCAACCCAAACCATTCTGTGCTTCCATGTGCAGCTCAAACGTGAGTCCTTAGCATGTGGTTTGCTCACCAAAGATGCATGAATAGGATATCAGGAAAAGKTTTTTTATGGAAAGAGTGATAAAGGGCTGGAATGGCCCGGGGAGGGGRTGGAGTCACCATCCCTGGGTGTGTTTAACAAAGATTGGATGTGGCACTCGGTGCTGTGGTTTAGTTGAGGTGTTGGGCATGGGTTGGACTGGAACATCTTGAAGGTCTCTTCCAACCCCGGTGATTCTGGGATTCTGAGATTCTGGGATTCTGTGAACCACCCTCCTCCAGCACCACTGGTCACTCTCCTTTGGCATCCTTGAGCCCCCTGGCAGCCACCAGCCCTTTGGGGACACAGCCACCTCCTCCAGAGCCTCAGACAGCAGCTTTGAGCCCTCTGCCAGCAGGACCATCCCATTCCATTGATTTATTAATGCAGGGCGCTCACCAACCCACGGTGAGCTCCATGAACAGCCTTTAGCTGCTGGGCTGATTACTCGTGTTTTACATCAGCCCACGTTTCCTCCATGCATTTCAATCAATACCACGGCCTTTTTAGCACACATTACAGCCTGGCCTTTGGCTAACCAACCATCACATTTCTTCTCAAGTGCCCATTTGCATCAAACCAACCCCAAAGATGCATCAGCTCTCCTCCAACTGCCACCTGAGCTGAGCAAACRTTCCCATTTAGGTTTCCAAATGCTCAAGCTTCCTCGCTGAGTGCTTCAGACAAGATATTGGATGTGTTGTGTCATTCATGTTGTTGGAAAAAAGATATCTTTTAAAATTTTATTTCTCTACTCTGATTTTGCTTTGGAGAAAAGAACTCTATTTAAAAAAAAAAAAAAAAAGTTTTTTTTTTGGTGATGAA
>NW_026623834.1:103105-109119 GCF_030028575.1 Malurus melanocephalus | reverse complement strand
TTTTTTTTGCTTTGGATCACTTCTTCAAATACCCAGCAACCCTTAACGTTTGCCTTTACAGTAATATGTAGCAAATGGCTCTGCTCCTGAAGCCATAATTGTCCTTTTGATCACCATTCCAGTGAGTCCAGCCAAACCCAACCATCTCAGCACCAACTCTCTTTTTAATGCTCCAGCTGCACTTTTATCGTTCGGGTCATCCTGGCCAAACTGCGATTCCACATTTCCCTGGAAGGCCACAGAGCATTTCTTCTGTTTTAAATGCCCGTTCTCTGTSGGCAGTAAAACACACACTGTTAAACAACACAGCTGTTGCCTTCATTTGTTCAGGAGCAAAGCGAAAGCGAACGCTCATGCAGGGGTGGGAGGGGGAAGGGACCTTCTTGTGCTGACGTTGCTCCCACTCACACACCACGGACAAGCTTCCCAGGCTTCCCAAGCTTTCCAAGCTTCCCAAGCTTTCCAAGCTTTCCAAGCCCAGAGTTTCCTTATTTAGCTGCTGACTTTGGTGAATTCCTCTGGGCGTTTATTCAGACACGAGTGTGACAGAGTGACGACAGGCCAAGGACAGTGCCATCCCTCCCTCTCCCTCCCACTGCCCACACTTCCCTCCCAGCAGCCACACGGGCCACCCAAGCCCACGGTGATTTTGCCACCTGGACCTTCCACACGAGGTGCTTTTGAGCCTTGCTGAGCTGAGTGATGTTAAATGAGACAGGAGGATGCTTTGCCAGCAGCATCTCTGATGAGCCCAGGCACATGTGGCATTTTCAGGCAGTAGCTGTGCCACCAGACCTTCAGAAGAGGAGCAGCTTTGAAATGTGCAGCCTTAGGAACCAGAACAGGCACTGGCAAGCACCAGAGCACCACCAGAGAAACCAGTGAGTGCTTTTATCCCTGATTTGTGCAAAGGCCATGTTGGACAGCGATCACTGCAGCTGCCTCTCGTTCACAGCCATCTCTGGAATAGCAGGGGCTGTGTGATCCAGGTCCAGCCTACTCTGCTGCTGCCCTGCTGTCAGGTGTTTGTCTCTTTTCCTGGAGAGCTTTGTACTTCCTCGTGTTCAACATTTGCCCCAGACACGTAAACATGTGTCACACTGAGCAACCCAAAAAAACTCCCGCTGCCAACCATCAGCTTTTCCAGGTACCAGTGTTGGAAAATATACCAGTTCAATTATTTTTTTTTATATATAACTTCAAAGATCCTGTTTATCTTTGCCCCCAGGGAAGGGTTTCTTTCCAGGGCATTGTTCCACCAGGTGAGGCCTGATGAAGTGAATATCTCAACAGATCTGGAGGGGCACAGAAGATAAGGAGCATCAAAAGACATCAAGAACTATCAATGGCCATTAACAGAATATCAGTCCCAAACATCAGCCCTGGGGTGGTCAGACACACCTGGGCTGGGAAAAGAAAGATAAGAAAAAAGACCTAATTGGTATCAGAGGTGAAGAAATCCAGATCCAACAGGAACCCAAACCCTGAGAACTGCACAACGTTGGACAATGAACATTGAACCAATGGAGCTCTCTGGGTTTTCATTGTATAAAGTTTGAGGAAAATCTTGTAAAATTCATATGCCATGGAATGATTTTCTCTGCACACCCCCGGGCTCTGTGTGGATGAGATGATTTCTGTGGCACGTCCTGGCCAGAAGAACATTCTGGCCAGTAAATAAAGTAATGCCTTGGCTTTCTAACATTAAAAATGTTGTTAAAGTTTTTATTTTTCCCACAGTTTTGGTGACACCAGCACTCCCAGTCTTTCTGTAGAAACCCAGAGTTGCTCTGTCTTTGAGGTCTAAACAAACAAACACACCACGCCTGTGGAGCCCTGGAGTGCCAGAAACCCAGGGACAGACAGGATATCTGAACATGGGTATATTGTACCCCGGAAATGATGTGGGATAGCTGGAAATTCCTCATGGATACAGTGGAACCTATGGGAGACCCTCTTGACATTCTGAAGCACCTCAGATTTCAGTCTTAAGGAATTTTTGACACCCTCCTGTTTACTCTTTAGCTTCCAGCAAGGATGTTTGAAGGGATGGTCCAGGATCTGCTCCTCCCACGTGTGGTGGATGCTGTACAAGAGGACCAAGGGGCAGAAATGTCACCAAAAAGTGGCCTAAGCTGTGAGCAGCTTGAGAGAATATGAGAAAACTTCAGCAATGGAAATATTCCTGCAAGTACCCTGGATTGACAGGGTGAGGGGTGCTAGGGGACTCCTGGCTGGCCCAGGAGGGACTCTGCTCCTCACCCTGAGCCCAAGAGAATCTTTATTTCTGGCCAGGCTGTTCCCTGGTCAGTAGGACAGTGGCTGATGACAACCTTCATGGTCTCATGCACTGTAAAAGTTGAGAATTTTGACAAGAAAGGGAGAGGGGAAGGTGGTGGGAAAAGGCCACCTTGAGCATSGTGTGGGACTGACAGGGGACTTGATTGCTGCATTTACCAGTTGTTGTAGTTCATCTCTGAACCAAAACCAGCTTCCTGGAGGAGGCAAAAGCTGATCTAATTCACCATATTGCCTCCAGCCTGTTGCTCTTCCCTGAGGAGAAGGAGGAGAGCCTCATCTTTGCATGGACCATACAGAGGATGTGTTAATTACACCTTTATTCTGTGAAAAGCTATCCAAGCCCAAATCCCAGGTGGGCTCTCAGCTTGGTGAAAACCCCCTCATCCCACTGACAGGAACAGGGCTGTGGTCTGTCTSTGCTGCCTTCCCTGTGCTCTGGGCAGCTCCTTCCTCTGGYTCCTGCAGTCSAGTGGCTGTTCCTGACTGGCCTTTGCTCTGATTTGCTCTGTTCTCCAGGGCTGTGATTTCATTCCCTTGGTCAGTGCTGGACCATGCCCTGTGACAGAAATAGCTGTGTGTCAGCAGCTCCTCCCCACTGCCCAGGACAGGGTCTGGGGGGCTCCAGAGGAAAGAGGAGAGGGTCAGAGACACTGCCTGAGCTGCAGAGCCCAGAATACAACACATCTCCTCCTTTCGAGGCAACATGTCAAGCTAAATTGAAGACACTAAACGTAATTGCAGTTTGCTTTAGCAAAACACACTCTCAGCCGTCTGAGAGAGACATTTAAGCACTGAGTGCTCCTGATCCAAATATTAGCACATTTGTGGGATTACAGTTTCATCCCACCCCTGATGGGAGCTTTTGCTCTGGCTCCAGTGGGTTCTCCAGGGCTGGGAGCTGATGAAGAAACTGGAATTCCCAGGTTAACCCCTTCTGGAGACACCAGGTGAACAGGATGGCAGCACTGTCCCTCCAGGGTGGACAGGAAAGCCACTCCAAGCCAGGAGCATTTGCACCACAGAAACMACAGGATGGACCTGGTCAGGAAACCAGGAGCTCCCACAAATCCAACCAGAGACTTTGTACGAGATGAAACGGAATGTAAGGTGGGCAGCAGGAAGCTTGAGTAATTTCCCAGAGTGAGATTTATCAGATTCTGGAATAATCCCTCCAGGAAACGGTGGCAGGTCCAACCCTTTAGAAATTCAAGCTAAATGAAGCATTAGACAGTGGAGAGGAATGTATCTGCAGTGTCTTTTCCAGTGTGATGGGGAAAAAAGGAATCTGGAGGAGCACAGTGAATGAAACTGGCCCAGATTTGCACCAGAGGTCATGAGAGAAGAGGATGGGACAGCTGATGGATGGGAGGGCTGGGATACAGTTCTGCCTCCCGAGGAGCAGGGCAGCTCTGTGGGCAGTGATGGTGCTGAGCTGTGACCTGGAGAACATGGACACAGCAGGGAGGATAATCTGAGGGCACTGGGGACCTAAAAACATGGGAGAGACCCACATCTGCGTGGTGGTGTGAAGAGGGATGGGGAGAGATGAAGAGATGAGGCTTTGACAGAAGTGAGGTGAGGGAGCAGCTGAGGGAAMAGGRGACRTGGTGGTGGGARCAGGATRARGRCCCTGAGCACGACCCAGCCTTGGTRATCACACAGACAATGCAGGCACCAGGAACGGGCCCAAAGGAGCTGGAAACTGCCCAGGCTGCTATCCCAGGAAAAGCAGGGTCCAGGCATGAGGACCCTTCATCCTCCAACCCCATAAAACCCTCTCCTTTCTCTGCTCTGGGGCTCTGTGCCCAGGAGAGGCAGAGCCAAGGGACCAACCAGTTCTGATGCTGCTGCTTCATATTTTCCTCTTCTCCTCCCRTTTTTCTTGGAGGGGGAGAGTGAAAAGCCATCAAGATGAGAATTGCTGAACTTTCAAACTCTTAGGGGGCTGAATGCAAGCTGTTTCACCTGCTGAACATGTAGCCTGAATCCATGTTTCCAACCATGGTGAAGGATTTACTTTGGCATTGGCTTTTTGTTGAAAATAAAACTGAACTGAGGGCAGGATGTTGTCCTTAACTAGTTTGAGATGACTAATTATTAAACTCATTTTCTAAAGGTTACCGTATACAGAAAAGCAATTATACCAAGATTAAAACAAGTTCAGAAACCTGATTCATTCTGAAACTATGGTAAACCCAAATCTTGTACTATTTCTGATTTTTAATGACCTCAGGAACATTTTATTTAACTTAGATGTCAAATGCAATTCTGAAATGGGAGATTAAATATATTTCGTGCTTTTCTTTCCTTTTTYTTTCTTTTTTTTTTYCCCCTACATAGCACAGTGCACAAATTTCCAGTGCTAATTCTGTTAGTGGATTTCAGCAGGCTGGCAGGAAAGCTGTGCATGGAGAGAGGATCCTGGTTAACCCCTGGGTGGCTGCACTCCTTTGAGACATCCAGGTCCTGCTCCTGGGCTGGGGAAGGGGTTCTTTGGGATGCAGCCCCACAATCCCCACCCTCCATCAAACCCCTTTAATTAAACCTGGATTTGGGATTGGGGGTGACAGCAAAGTGGGTCTGATAATGTTGTTTCTCCTCAGGGCTGCTCYCCACTTGTTCTGGCCCTGGCACAGTTACCCCAAATCCTCCCCTGGAAGGCTTTTGCTCACGTGGATTTTCTGTAAAAAGCAATGATTTTTTCTCTGGTTTTTGGCAGTTCCTCTGATCCCAGTCCCTCATGGGGATCCTGCCTGAGGGGTTCTGGCACTGAGCTGTACCAAATCCTTGGTTTTCTCTGCCAATAGCTGCTCTGGGGCACAGGAAAATCTCATTTTTGAGCAAGCAGAACTCCCCTGACCTGAGGACAGAAGGAAGATCAACATGAGATTCACACTTGTACTATTTGGTGTCTGCCTCTGACCACTGAGATGGACCTTCCATCCCAATCCTTGAGGTCACTCCTGGGACCTTAACCTGGGTCAGGTCATGATTGAGTAAATCTCAGCTCATCCAGGTTGTGAAGGGGAGTGCAAGAACACAAAGAGGCAGAAAGAACAGATTTTGGAAGGATTCTGGGGAAATATCACCTTGCTTTTATTTCTTATCTTTTCTTTCTTGTCCTTATTATTATCTGCCCCATAGGGGAAAAAAAAGTAAATAAAAAGGATTTAGAAATGAGAATCTGGGTTTGGGATTCTAACAGAACATGAAGTCCTAGTCCTGGACATCCCCATTTGCCCCAGGCTGGCCAGAGACAGAAGCTGCTGCCCATGGGAGCAACACTCTGCTCTCATTTTCTGTCTCCTAGARATAAAGGCAGCCAAGCAATAAACAAGGCTTTTAAAAATCCCCAACTGGAGGTGAAGAGCTCCCAAAATACAGCTGCACTATCGAGGAGCTCACACAGCAAACACTCCCCCCTCGCTGCCCTTCAGCCCCGCTYAGGCCAGTGCCACCCTCCTTGGCTCATCCCCCTCGCCTCCCATTGCTAAACAGGCACCCCAGATGGATCTGGAGCTGGCAAATTTGGGCTAAATGTACCCATTTCAGGCCCATTTCAGAGTTTAAAAGCTTCCCAATTCCTTTTGACAAGCGTTAACCAAAGGCTCTGCAGTTATCGTGTCCAAACAATCTCGCACAAAGGTGTCTCAATTTGCTGCTGCTGCCCACACCGAGGTGAAAACTTGTGTGAAACAACACCAAACGCTCCA
>NW_026623834.1:101099-102464 GCF_030028575.1 Malurus melanocephalus | reverse complement strand
CCATGACAGCACAGCAGGATTTTTTTCGGGTTTTTTCACAGCTGGAAGAGTTTACCCATCCCTCGGGGGCAGCCCCTGCCCTGSCCTGGCCACCGTCCCCTGGGAAACAGGGCTCCATCCCACAGGAAACACTGTCCTGGCGGTTCATTAGTGCTGGCATCTTAATTCAAGGTGCACACTGGCCTCTAGTGGGCACGGACAAATCCTGTGTGACGGCAGCTCCGGGGCTGTCACAGCACAAATTATATCAGTTATGTAAAAAAACAAATAAAATTAGAAAWATATATATATACACGCCCTCATACATGTCTATTTGTTCATACATCTATATAAACCCACATGTAAGTCTGCTTTTTAGATTTATTTTTATTTATTTTATTATATTTCTATTTATAATAGAAATTTATAATTTCTATTTATACTATAAAGTTATAATTTATTTTATTATAAATATTTCTATTTTAATTTTTTTCCTATTTATTCTATTCATTTCTATACACACAAATATCTCTCTTTGCTCATGCATTTATGGAATCACACATATATATGACCTGTTATTCTCTATACTYAACTCCAGTGTTTTCTTGCCTTTGATTTCTCTCACATCTCTTAACCTCCACGAGTTTCTGTGTTGTCTCTTCCTGGCAGAACCAAACCAGCTTCCTGCGAAGCAAAGTTGAACTTTGGAATTAAAATCCAGCAGAGCTCTGGGGTTTGGCGGTGTTTTGGGGAACCCACAGTCCCCACATTGACTGATGGCTCCTACTGGGTACAAACGGGCTGGAATCTGGAAAGAACACTGACAAAACTGGGAGAAAATTGGCTTGGGACTTCGAGATGAAACACAGCTCCTGYATGAAAATTCAGCAGGGAGGAAAGYTGGTCTGGGCACAGAGGGTGGGTGGGTCCATCACGGTCCATCAGAGCTGTCTGGCTGTGACCTGTAGATCCCAAAAGTCAGAGCTCTGATAAGGCTGAGGAGCAAGGACTGCCTGGACTAGGGCTGCAAGTGAAAATCAAAGGCCTGGGGATGTTTCTGCTGAAATGAGGAGACTTTCTGATCCACCCCAGGTACCTGCACGGGGCAGTGCCCAGCTGGGATGGGTGTCCTGGCAGAGCCCACCCAGAGCCTCTGAGCTCCGCAGGGTGTCAGGGCAAAAACATCAGATCCAGCACCCTGGAGAGAGCGAGGAATGGCCACAGACAGCCCCAAAACCCTGTTGATCCTTACATCTCCAGGCTGCTAAAAATCACTGCCACATGATCCACAGGCAGTTCCACAGAGGGCAGCTCTCACTGGGACAAAATGAGCCACTCGTGAGCTGAGGAATCACAGCAGCTGAGCAAACAACCACCTGATCTGCT